>NC_058119.1:29302500-29352500 GCF_914725855.1 Thunnus albacares
TTAATAGTTTTAATTAATATTAATTTAATTTCTGTGATTTTGGTGGAAGGCTAAGAATACTACAATACCCATGAGCCTTAGCTGCTGTTGAAGCCAGACAGAGGTGCAAATCTATGTCGGCAGCTAACGACTATTTTTTAATTATAAATTAATCTGCCAATTATTTTGTCAGTTTATCAGTTGTTTTGTCTATAAAATCTCAGAAATTGGTGAAAAAATGTTTCTTAGAGCCTGAGTGACACCTTCCCATGTCTTGTTTTGTCTGATCAACAGTCAGAAATCCAAAAATATTCAGTTAATTATCTTAAAGTTTCAAATCCTCACATAGGAGAAGCTGCAACAAGCGATCGTTGAGCATTTTTCCTTTAAAAAAAATGACTAAAACGATCATTAGATCATTAAAATAGTTCCCAATTAAGTTCCTGTCGATCGACTAATTGATTAATTGTTAAAGCTCTTCGCAAATCAGAGCGCTGACGAGTTCAAACTCATTCTCTCAAAAGTGGCCCAGTTGAGTTTCCCTCATGTGATCAAATTTTAAGCTCTGTGATTGGATGTTTCTTGCTGAAATGTATGTTGGGAGTCAAAGTTAACTTTTATCAAAACCTCTACAACATTGTGAAGGTCTGTTCTAAGATTATTGGTATCCAGCATAGAGACTTCGGTCCTCTGTGGGAGAGGCAGGTGGTCAAAAAAGCGCTGGGAATAGTTTCCCAACCCGACCACATCCTGTCCTCCGACTTCATTTTAACGCCCTCAGGCCGTCGTTTTACAGCGCCGCTTTCATTCCTTCTGCCATCAGACTGTTAAACTTTAATAGCAGAATGTGGAATGAATAATATTTACATACTCGTGGAGTTTTATTGTCTTAACTAATCATTCTGGGGCTCGTTATTGGATTTTACTTATTTGTTATGTATCTATTTGTTGTTCATTTATTTACATGTCTGTGAGTACCTGTGTACTAGCATAGATCTGTCTCTTATTTGTTTGTTTGTTTTTTGTTTTCTTATGCTTAATAAAGTTGTCTAAGTTCATCTTTTATTGTGATGACTCAACAGGAAAGTTTCATGTTGATCCAAACTGTAGAAGAGAGAAAGAACTGAGAGTTACGGAACGTCGCGTTAAAATCAGGAATAAAGATGCCGAATAAAATCCATTTACCACAAATAAAAAAACTCTAAGTGACCCCGCTGGCTGACTCTTTCAACCAATCACAGCACACAATATTGAGCCTGTCACACTGACCTCTCTGGTAATGTTTGAAATAAGAGAGCAGAGTCGACCTAAATGATTGGGTGTGAATGAGACGCTGTGTGTGTCTGTGTGTGTGTGTCTGTGTGTGTGTGTGTGTGTGTGTGTGTCTGTGTGTGTGTGTCTGTATTCCCAGCAGAGAAAGGGAGCCAGAATTAGGAACAGAGGACTATTGAGAGCCGTCTGCTGAACACACTGACCGTCTGATTATCAGACTGGTCCCATATGTCCCGTTAACTCTGCGTCATTTCCCAGTCAGAAGTGTCTCGCAGTTATTTGGGTCGAGTCCTCGCGTCGAGTGTCAAAAGTCTTCAGATGCAAACTACTGAAGTTAACTGATTCAGTTAAAGCATCTCTGAATGTCCCTGAATGCAACACTGTCTCCTAGAAATGAGGTTTATATACTTAATAAGCTGCAACAGCAAATACGCTTTGAAGGAAACTTAATGCCGCTTGAATTATGTTCTTGAATAATACGGTTTAATTTGTAACTCATGACGGAAAGTAGTGAAAAAAAGAACACGCAGTTCATGTTCTGACCTTGATATTTTGACAAAATAACTTATCTTGTTGTGATTTTCCTGTTAAATGCTGCTTGTTTTCAGGTTTATCTTTATTTCACAGACACATTAATCAGCTGTTTGTTCATGTGATTCCTTAAGTTTCTTACATAATTAAGATCAGAGACTCTCAGGTTGCAACAAAAACACACACTGCTTATAATTCACTGGTCAGAAACAGCTGACAGCTCGTCTCATAAAACACACAACCAGCCCCTGTTTTTGGAGCAAAAATCTAAAAATGACAAATTAAATTGGCTGCAGCTCCTTGAACCACAGTGACTGTACACATAAATAAGCTTCTCATGAAAGTGTCAGAAACACTTGAGGTGAGACATAAAGCACTCTGAATAACCGCCTGCTATCTGTAAAGAGTTAACACGACACCAGTGAATCCTTGACAGCACACAGTGTGACACTTCTACAGTGTTTCCTTCATGAAAAAAGGGTCCAGGCGGATTTCCAAAAAAAAAAAAAGGAACTTTTGGAGACACTGTACTGCTGTAAACACGAGGACTTCCTAATTAAAGCGAAAAGCACAAGGAAGGGAGAAAAGGGCCAACTAGCTGACGCCGGCGTCCCGGCGAGCTAAATGTGGTTAATAAGGACGGGAACGGCTCAGGGTCACACGGTGCATCCCTCAGGAGAGAGATCAACCTTGGTCTGGGACTTTGGATCGGGATTAGCGCAGGTGAAGACAAACCTGCAAATCCAGATCCAAAGTCCTTCAAGTGTGGAAGTTTGACTGACTTAACGAATCTTGTAAAGTCAGTGACAGCAAAATAAGCCTCAAAAAACTAACTGGCATCCTGATTGGCATCCTTATCAAAAATGTAAAAATAACCTGAACTGAACTGAGATTCCTTCACAAATTAACACACATACACAACACCAGTGGGCACAAGACCTGCAATTAGTCAATTTATTGATTAGTTGATCGACAGAAAATTAACGAGCAACATTCTGGATGGTTGAGTAATTGTTTTGGGTCATTTTTTTAAGGAAAAATGCCAAAAATCTTTGGTTCAAGCTTCTTAAATGTGAATATTTTCTGGTTTCTTAAGTCTTCATGACAGTAAACTGAATATCTGGGACAAAACAAGACATTTTAGGTTGTCATGTCTTGTGCTTTGGGACACTGTAATTGATATTTTATAGACTAAACAACTAATCTGTAGTTGCAGCTCTTGAAGGCAGCAGCAACTCACTAAACTCTCTGCTGCTCCCAATAAACAGTTACACATTAATACGTCCTTCAAAGAAACACACACATACACACACAAAGCAGCAGCCAAGCCCATTTAACATTTACATTCCTACAGCAGGTCATTACAGAACACCACCGAGACGTGAGATAAGATCTCTCACACACACACACACACACACACACACACACACACACACACACACACATTTCTTTAACCGTCTCACACCTGCTCGAGTCAAATCTTTTAGTTTCATCTCACTCTCATTTTCATATCAACTGTTTTAAAGGTGCAAAGACACACAAGATTCAAGCGTGCATGTGTGTGTGTGTGTGTGTGTGTGTGTGTGTGTGTGTGTTTGTGTGTGTGTGTGTGTGTGTGCGACCTGCTGTTCCCTTCACACACTCTGACAGTTGAATAAAGACTCCTCATGCCTTCTTCTTCCTCCCTCCTTTTTTTTTTTTTTTCCTCTTTCTCTTCACGCATCTTTTCTGAACTCATCAACAGACTCAAACAGGCCTTTTCAGCATCACTGTCAGAATGAAAAAAAGATTTATAAAGCTGTCAGTTCGTCTCCGCCGTCGGCCGGCCGGCAGGAAACCGAACGCTGTCGATATAAATCAACTTTTCTTCATTACAGTCGCCGTGTTAACATGACTGAAATTCCTCAGTGCTGAGAAAAGAAAACACACACACTGTCTCTGTGTGTGTGTGTGTGTGTGTGTGTGTGTCACCGTACTGCTAATGAAACAGCGTCAGAGTGCAACAGTTACACAGACATCCGTCATTAACTAATAACTCTGCAGAGAATCACTGAGTTCATTTCATCAGCTGACACACACCTACAAAGAATTTAGCATCGTAAACACTTTCTACGCAAAATATGTACGTAACACGACCACGTAGCATTTTAGATTAGATGACTTTAGATTCACTTTCATTGAAATGTCACAGTCCGTTACATCATCATCGCTGTTATGACATCACCTGCCCAAAAATATCTGTTTCTTCTATTCTAGTCGCTCTGGAGGCTATATATTAATTATAATAATAATAAACTTTATTATACAGTAGTTTTTAAAACAAAGTTACAAAGTGTTTTACATGGTTAAAATATTGAACTACTACAATTAGACAGACAAAATAATAAACATAATTAAAGAGAGAAAGAAAAAAAACATATACATGGATAGATTTTTTAGATTTTTTTGTATAGATTTTTTTATTATTTAATATCTACTTGTTTTTTGTTTGTTTTTTTCATATTTTTTCTTATTTTTATTTTTTTTTACTATATAATTTAATATATATATGTGGAGATTTAAAGAGTTTAATCCTGTTTTTCTTTCCTTTAATGTTTGCTCTTGTAAAGCACTTGCTGATTTTAACAAGTGCTATGTAAATAATCTTCATCATCATCATCATCATCATCATCATCATCACCAGCGTATGCATTAATATTGATCCTTTATTTAAAAACTGTCCATCATAAGTCCTTCACTGTTACAGGAGTTTAACACTAAATCTGTTAAATACCAGTCTGAGCTTTCAGCTGTGATTAACTAATCAAAAAAATCACTTTCAGAGACGTATTAATCTCCGGTCGGCCTCGAGCAAAATGTACGATTAAGATCATTTTGTTCCCCAAATCCATTTATATAACCTTCAGTTAATCAGGTATTCTACTTTAGATAAAGATCTCTTTTGCAAGAGAGAAAGAAAAACAAACATCAGCACATTCGGCATCAGAGACGATCACACGTTTCACTAAACGGACCCAAAGTTGAAGGTTTAATATCGGCCAACGAGACGAGACGTTCAAGCTTTAAAATCCTTTGTAACTCCTTCCATTGATAAGGTGTAAAAGACACTAAAAGACTGATTAAAAGCCTCTAAACTACAGTTATAAACCAGTGATCTCAGTGGTTTGTGGTTAAAGTGAACTCCTCCTTTTCTTTTTTTTTATGTTCATCCTGTGCAGCTGATAACCTGAAACACACACACACACACACACACACACACACACAAACACACACTTAATTATTATGTTGAAGTTTATTTTTAGCTTCCACTTTGTTTTCTCTCTCTCTCTCTCTCTCTCTCTCTCTCTCTCTCTCTCTCTCTGTGGGCTCAGATATGCCCCGCCCCCCCCTCTCCGCTGTTGTGAGCATGCTCAGTGGAGCGTCCCCATCAAAGAGCTCTTTCATCCTGCAAAGCTGCGTGTGGAACGAGGCGACGTGACACACAACACACACAACACACACACACACACACACACACACACACACACACACACACACACACACACACACAGAGTGTTTTCAGACTCAGAATTAGAAAAACCTTATTGATCCCTGCAGGGAAATTGCTTCCCTGTTCTTCCTCAGACTGTCTCACACACACACACACACACACACACTGGTCTGGAAACACACAGCTCCTTCCTGGAACACTTAGACATGTCACCTTCAGCCCGAACACTTAACAATAACACCATTCTTACCCCCCCGGACCCCTCCTCTCTCTCTCTCTGTAACTGATACTGCTGACTCCACCTTCACTAAGACTCCAAACCGTCGACCTTTCAGGTGTTTTCATCAACGTGAATCCAAGAAATCTGAGACCAATAATATGAAGTTAAAGACTCGTAACACTATTTTTTTTTAAATATAACTCTCATATTTCTTTGTTTTCATGTTGGATTCATTTTATCAAGTAGAAAGAAAACATGAGAGCAGATCTGCAACGACCATTAAATGAATCTATTCTATCTATTCTTATAATCGATTAAGAGACAAAAAATGTCCAAATTCTCTGATTCAAGTTTCTAAAATGTGAATATTTTCTAGTAAACTGATTGTCAGGATATCTGAGTTCATCACCTCAGGCTTTGAGAAACAGTTATTGATGTTTTTTTACCATTTTTTGACATTTTATGGCCCAACAACATAAATAATGGTTAGCTGCAGCCCCGTATGAAGACACACAAACTTCTTACATTCAACAGAGAGTCTCCTGATGCGTCTTCATAACATACAAACACGACTGGAACGAAGACGGGACGTCTGCTTATAAATGTTGTAAGAAGAAGAAAAAGGCTTCAGCTTCAGTCTTTGCTAAATCTGCTTTTGACACTGGTTTATTGTTTCAAGGCTGTGGAAGCAGGTTGGTACAATTTATTTTCATTTTTTTAAGCCCTTTGGGATGTTTTTCTACATTTATGTAATCATTGGTGAGCCAGTAGCTGTAAAAAGATCAACTGTCTAACTTTTAACAGTGAAAAAGTCTGAAGTCTTGAGGATCTGATGTTAAAGTGGATTCACTGATGCTGATCCTGAACAGATCACACAGAAGCTGCCGTCTTTGGTTGTGCTGATATTTGTGTGTATTCAGACTGATGTTCTTTTCTTCAACACAGCGGTTTTTAGTTCAGTAACAACAGAATAAATAACAGAAACGCAGCGCGGACAAACAGGATGACAGAAATACAGATAAATGATAGATATTATAGATAAACATATATACGAAGAATCTGATAGGATCTGAGCCACGTGACCTCCGTCGCCGTGGAGATCTGGCAGGAAACAGAGCCGCTCTGAGCTTCTTTCCTCCCGTTTTCATCACAGTTATGTGTCGAGTGTTAAAAAGTTTACAGCCTGTCAGCCTGCGTTAGTCTGAGGCATCAATTCAACTGACAAAACTGACAGAACTTTACTGAAATAGACAAATTAATTGTAAAAAAATGTGAAAATCTTGCACGTTTATTTGGAAACACTCAGACGTTACAAGAGAGATGTTGCATCAGACGATGTGAACATACAGTGTTAATGTAACTAAGCATCATAGGTGCATCTTTTTAGTTGTATCAGCTGAGAAACATGCTGGACATCCAGAAAAACACCTGAAATGATCAATCAGGAGTTACGGAGTTAAACCTTTAACTGCTCACTACAGTTAAAAAGCCTCATCAGAAATAAAATACTCTTTTTTTGTTATGTGTGCTATAAGTGTATCAGCAGTTTGTGTGTGTAAAGATGCTGAGTAGACACACACACAGACACACACACACACGGAGGACTCGACACTACTGGTGAAAGATGGAGGACGAGGGGGAGCGAAGTGTTTCCTTTGTGTGAGTTTTATCAGGATGAGACAGCTGAAGGTTCCTTTAATTTCACTAAGAGGATGGCGGGAGGGATGGAGGGATGGAGGGAGGGATGATCGGGGCAATGACAGACGCTCTGCAGAAGCTCATGAAACATTGATGAGGTAGAGGAGGAGGAAGAGAGGAGGAGGAGGAGGAGAGGAAAGAGGAGAAGAGGAGAACGAGTGGATGAGGATTTTAAAGTAAAACAAGAGACGGAGAGAAAGACATAAAACCGAACAAGGGATGATAATGTGGTTTAGATGTTTTCATGCCTTCCAGATCATGTTAGACACACCCCTCCTCCCCTACATTAATCCTCACACACACACACACACACACACACACACACACAGCTCGGGGACTCCCAAACCACTACGATGCCCTCTGATTGGCTGGCTGCGGGACAACAGAAGAGGAGAGGGGGGATGATGATGATGGGAGAGCAGTGAGGGATGATGATGGTCTTGTTTTGTATGCATGGCTACACGTGTGTGTGAGCTGTGTGTGTGTGTGTTTGTTTGTGTGTGTGTGATGTGAGCTCACAGGGGGCGGGGTTAATGTGGTTTAACAGCCAATCAATGAACGATTAATCAATGTCTTTTCAAATCACACACGCATATCGTCAAATTAAAAGTCATAATTAATTATCGTCATGTGAACCGAAGCGACGCCCACATTTCAAAACAAAGGATGCTGGTTAATGTTTGTTTACATCCGTTACGTCTGTAAACAAACCGCCTCCTTGACGTGACGGTTTCATAATTATGTTGCAACGTTAAATTTTATCTCCGCCTGGATTTCATTCAAAAGGCATCGCTACGTTTATATGTTGCACTGAAGTCGAAGGTTAGAGGTCAGAGGTCAGAGGTCAGAGGTCCGGGTGGATGGTGGACGTTGACAGCAGAGAGCGAGGTTCATGTTCTGAGTCTTGTGTGCGTTCAGGTTTAGACGGACGCTGGTTTCACTTAAATGTTAATTAACACGTCGTGTCTTCAAGTCGCTGCAGACGGTTATTAAACAACAGAGACGATGATCTTTCTCTGAACACAACCATAAAAAACATGAATAATGCTGTTAATGAGTTAATACATGCAGATATAGTAATATAACATCAGATATTCTGGTAGAAACAAAACAATGGACTATGTTGACTGATGCGTTCAGTGTCAGCGTTTGAAAACGTAATTTTGGCGTCATTATGTTTCCCCAAAACATTTGTGCTGCTGCAAATTATTAATATATAAATGTGATTTCTAGGAGACACAATTCAGTAAGATTTTTATTTATATATATAGACTATCTATCAATCCATCCATCTATCTCATCCATCCATCAATCCAAAAACATGTCTATTTATCTATCTATATCTCAAGCTATCTATTCATCTGTCCATTTTTCCATAAATGTGACAGGTGATAAATGCAGTTCAGAGACAAAACAGCAATAAAATATAAAGAATAAAACTTTAAACTGATCCTCAGACAGACGTCCTGCTGCTGCTGCTGCCAGGCGTCTGAACGACAGGCTGCTGCTCGGGATAAAAACCTCTGAGCAATTTGATGACTCGTTTCCCTCCATAATTGCTTGATTTCTAAACCAGGGACGTTGCGCTGGATACTCTCCCCTCCGGCGAGCGAGGAGGAAGCCGCTCGCTCCTCGGCTCCCTTCGGTCTTCAGCGTGTCTGAAGCTCTCCGCGGTGCAATAATCAGCGACCGCTTCCATATTCATCACCCCGCTGGGACTTGAACCCGCTGTCTTTTTTTTAAAGGATGCGAGACGCCGCTCCGAAACCACCTGAGCCACACGAGATGACACATGAATTTATATCCTCTCTCGGCGCGCTGCGACTACACGCCCTCATAAAAACAACCCTCAGACCGATTTATCTGTCTGAACGTTATCTGAGGATTAAAAAGGCCTCCGAGGAGACATCAGGGTTTCATTCAGGCCGGCGATGAAGAGCTACTTCTCCTCAGAAAAGGTTTAAGGATACTTCAGAGACACATTCAGATCTGAGAAAATCCTCTACATGCAGGTTTGATTTAGTGAAGTGACACATGAAAGCATAAAAGTATTCAAGATGCTGGAAAAGAGAAAAATACTGAAATATTCAAAACATCACAATCTGAACGTGGAGACTTGAAACCTTTGATAAATTAATTAACTGTTGCTGTTAAATATGTTTTTATGAGTGTTTATATGGAAGGATTGTTGTTTAGTCAGCTGAAGAAAGTCTTTTCAAATTAAAGCTGCAATGATTAGTCCATCAACAGAAAATTACAACTATTTATGAGTCGTTTTATAAATAAAAAAAACTAAAATTCTCTCGTTCTGACTTCTTATACGTGATTATTGTCTCTATTATTTAGTCTTCTATGATAATAAACTGAATATCTTTGAGTTGTGAACTGTTGGTCGGGACAAAACGAGAGATTTGAGGTTGATAAAATGACCAACTGAGAATATAATCCTTTAGAGCCGCCGAGCAAAATATAAACCCGACTGCATCTCGACACTAAAACACATCATTTATACTTTACGATCCTTAAAAGATGACACACTGGATGATCCGCCCTGCGACTCACAGCACACAAACTCAAAGTCAAAACTCTTGTGATGACACCAAACAATAATTAAAACCTTTACAGTCTGTATTGGAACATCGCTGCTGGTTTATACACCAGAAGAGTCTCCAGGAAACGTCTTCTGGGCGTTTTATGAAGATATCCGAGGTGTTTTATTGACTCGACACGTCATCTCAGTGTTTTTCTGAATCTAACAGCTCCCAGATTACAGCAGCACCAACCACCTGCTGGCTCCGTCTTCAGCTGACAGAGAGCCAGACGGCTACTTTTAGACGCTTACTGAAGGTTTCTGGGCAGCAGAACGTCCATTAACCTTCAGCTAAATCCAGCCTGTCGATAGTTTAACACTCCGAGAAAAGTTTATCGATGAGTCTTTAAGAGCTTCATCAGGTACATTAAAGAAGAGCAGATGAGTCGTCTTTGGATTTTGCAATAATCTGTGATGCGAAAAAGATTTAAAGTGATTCAACTGACAATATAATGAAGCTTCTGTGATTCTTTACGCGTTCTGACGTGTTTTTATTTGTGAGTCAAAGACAAACTGCCGCCACAAAGAGTTTATTCTAGTTTTGAGGATATTGAGATTTAGTTACAGACTGGGTTCAAGTAGACTTTACAGTGTTTATACGATGAGGAAACGGTTTTCAATGATTGCTCAAGATTAAACAAGAAGACTTTATTTCACATTATAAGTGTCAGGTCAAGTGGATACTGATCGTAAACAGAAACGGTGACCACTTGTAAAGACTTATGTGTCTTCTTTTATCGTTAAAACTCGTTTCCTCCTCCTCAGAGGTGTTTCTATGTTGTACTGTGAAGCTCTCTGAGTGAGAAGCTTTAATTCTCTGCTGTGTAAATAAACCTTTAAAAAAATCAGGTGGTGGCGTTTCCATGACAAAACAACGAGTTCATTTAACTAAAACGACTAATTGTCTGACTGTTGGTTGATTATTACAGTCACACAGAAGGATTTCAGAGCAAATCACTGTCAAGATCAGAAAAAAAAAACTCTCCGTGATTCCACGTTAATAAAATGTGAGGAATGACTAACTGTAAACAGAGTCGGCCAACACCCCGCTGACTGATTAGACCACTAATTGACCCGCCTGCTCGGGTCGGAGAGGACGGATCACAACTATCTGAGAGAATGTCTCCCTCCTCCTCCTCCTCCTCCTCCTCCCCCTCCTCATCCTGCTGCTGCCCTTCAGCAAGGCACTAAATACCCCCACACCCCCCCCCCCCCCCCACACCCCCCCCCTCCCCTCCTGTGCAACTGATCCATGTGTTTTTTTTTATCAGCCTGACTATGAATGTGAAGCAGGGTGGGGCTCTGATGCAGATAAAGTCATTATATTTTTAAACTTTTAACTGATTTCAATGAAACTGAACTTTATAAAACTAACAAAGTAGATTTCTGTTGTTTCTTTTCAAACTTCACGTCCAGTTTTGTTACTTTTGTGATTATTAAACTGATGATAAATCATCTTGAGGACTAAAACAACAGGAGATAAAAAAGCTGCTCTCCAGCTTCTGTTTGTCTGCTTTTTCTTTCTCTGGAAATATATTTTCCGCTCTTCAGTTTCAGGGAGCGACGTTGTGCAACAGAAGTGTAGAAAGCTGCTCTCATTCTGCAGTTATTTGAAGATTTTCTGGCTCTGACTGTGGACCTCCTGTGGCTGCTTCCAGGAAATGAAGCTCTTTCTAGTGTTTCACTCCCTTGATGTGACTGTCTGGAAAACAAACCAATGCTTCCCAGTATAAAAAAATGCAAACTAACTGTAGGATGCAAGTACATGACATCCAAAAACTACGCCTCAGCTTCCTGTCAGGCTGAGCTCCCGTCTTACCTTGAAGCTGTTTGAACCTTCCCTCCAGCTGGTTGTAGTTGAAAGCGGCCTGGCCTGAGAACCCGGGGCCGGGGCTGGGTCCCCTGATGGGGCTGAGGCTCGGGCTGGGACCCCGGCCCGGGCTCGCGCCCTGAGACGGGCCGGGGCCGCCCGACGGCGAGAGCGGGCCGGCGTAATCCGAGGTAGGAGAGGAGAGCGGGCCGGGTGAGAGGGGGCCGGGGAGACCGCTGGTGGCGCTCTGAAGCTCCATGATGAAACTCCAGAAAAGAGACGATGAAAGATTTAAAGGAGATGAGTCCACAGAGGCATCGGAGAGACTCCGCCAAGAAATTTCCAAGTTAATAAAAGCAGGAGAAGCTTCTTTGTAATGATGCTCAAGTTTCAACAGCACAAAGTGGAAAAAAAAGCTCCAGTAGAGTAAAACTTTCAAGAGAATGAACCAGGATGAATTTCTCTGCAGCAGCGTAAAGCTCGACTTGTGTTTCCAACAGGATAAAGTTGTCCAGTAGAAAAAAAAAAATCAAGTTTTTAAGGTTCCTGAGTTTCAAACAACACAACAGCTTCTAATATTTATAGAGAGATAATCCCAGACGAAGCTGTTTGTCTCAGCAGAGATTCTTCTCTTCTATCAGACAGCAGCACTGAGCGATGGAGAAGGTGAGAGACATAAGAGGTGAACTGCAGAGTCTCTCTCTCTCTCTTTCTCTCTCTCTTTCTCTAGCGTGAAAGCAGAAATCGCTGGCTCAGCAGACGCACCGCGGCGACGGCGGTGGCATCACGCTTCTGTTTTCTCTCCATCCATCCATCTGTGCAGCGTTCTGTTCAGAAATATCACACCTTAAGTTTCCTCCGTTCAGGCATCCATTAATCCGCCTGAAGAAGCAGCACAGAGAGAGAGAGAGATAGAGAGGAGGGGGGGGGGCTCCGCAGCAGTGAAGCGCAGGAAGCCGAGGGGAGAGATGGAGAGATGAGAGAAGGGAGGTAGAGAATGAAAGCGTGGGTTTGTCCTCCGGTGTGCAGCTGGAGCAGCAGCAGCAGCGGCGGCGTCTCTGAGACACTGAAAACACCTTTCAGACGGAGGGAGAGCCGATGAGAGGAGGGAGGGGGGAGGAGGGGAGAGAGGGGGGAGGGGACGACACGCGGGAGTGGCTACTCCTCCCAGCAGCCAATCACAGGCCTGGCTTTCACTGGTGATGTCATGGGCTTGTTAGCATAAGAGGCAGAGTGGGAGGAGGGCGGGCGAGAGAGAGAGAAAGAGGGAGAGAGAGAGTGTTTCTGTTCACACTGAAGATCAAATTTGACTGAAAAGGAAAATTTATATTTATCTTTATTCTCTTTTAACACCTCAGCACAGTCACTTTATGCACATTTATCACTGGACGTGTGTTTAGATTATTTAATGTTTATAATGTTTTTACATGTTTGTTTACTTGATTTGAATGTGAGATGCTTTAATAGTTATTGTATTACTCTCACTTTGGTGTTTTTATTTAACTATTTTTATTGTTCTTCCAGTAATATTCTTTTATTTTATGTATTTTTTATGTATATTTGATGTATAAATAAGAGTTTGCTTGTCTTTAAAAAGTCCTAACAGATAAATATGAATCTTTTATAAACAGGAGAGTCATGACATCAATATCACTGCAGATATTAAGATTTATGCTACAATAAGACCTCTTGTATTCATAAAAGTTAGATGCAGCGTTATATTTTATTCCTCTTTCTTCAAGTTTAATTCTATGTATTTATTTTTTAAAGGTGTTGTAAATATATTTGATTTGAGAGGAAAATTTATGGGGGAGAAAAAAACAAAAAAACAAACAAAAATATGAAGAAAAATCAAGTAAAAATAAAAAAAAAGTGAAAACAAAACTGTCAAAGACACAAACGCTCTTCATCTTCCAGGTTCAAGAACTGATTATTTAAGAAGGAAACATTTCAAACAAGCAGAAACTCTAGAAATATATGACGTCTTTCTTCATGTGCAGCCAAATCTGAACCAAAACTAATATAAGAGTCACATTTATTCAACTTTATGTGACAAACTGTGAATCATTTTCTCTATAAAATGTTGAAAAACGTCTCGTCACAGTTTCCTAAATGACTGAAAGACACAGACAAGCAGAAGAGATGCAACGTCATGTGAAAATGTTCTTTCTGCTGTATCTAACTCTGTGGCAACACCACGTCTTCATGCCAATGAAATATAATTAAGAGAAGATAAGAGATACAGTGTGTGTGTGTGTGTGTGTGTGTGTGTGTGTGTGTGTGTCTGAGCTCATCTCTCACATGCCGACGTCCAAACATCCTGAAATTATCTGAGCACTAATATTAGAGACCGCTGTGTCGATGTCCTTCCTGTCTGAGCCCCTGCGAGCACTACTTCCTGTTTGACCATGCTGTCCATCAACACACACACACACACACACACACACACACACACATAAATCTGCAGGTTTAGGAAGAAGGTGGAGACGCCAGAAAAATACCAAAAAGGCGAAAGCGAGGAGGAGGTGAGAGAGTTCAGAGGTCACGACACGAAGACAATACATGGAACAAATATTCATGTGACCCTGAAATAACTGAGACTAAACTATGAAAATAAAATACGGAAAAAAATGTTAATAATCATTCATAACAAATTTTGGTGATGCTTTGACCTTTTCCTCTAGCGCCACCAGCAGGCCAAAATATACAAAAACATCATTATCACAAGCATGACCTTTGACCTTCTGACTAAGAAAAGACACCAACTCCACCCAGACTCTGTTTCATTTTTACACACAAACTTATCGACTAAAGTGGATGATTCACAGATAAAAGCAGAGTAAAGGTCAAACACACACACACACCTTCCTTTAATCTGACTCCTTTTTCTCTGAAATGAAGAAGTTTCAGTTTGACATCAGATGAAGATCTTTACAGAAACACATTCACAGATATCACACGGGAAACATTTAGAAAAAGTCTGACACTTAAAAAAAAAAAGTTTAAATACTGACAGCATGTGATTCTGTTTTTGGGGGCAAAGCTAATAAAAATAAATATTTACACCAGTAAAACAATAATCAATATCATTATGTGAACTAAGAGTCTGATAAAGATTCTTTTAGCTCATAGTTTTGGTTTTGTGGCACAATTACTGCGTTTTTATCTGAAATATGAGAGCGGACAACACGAACAACACATGGAAACACCTTAGCAACCGCCTTAGCAACCACCTTAGCAACCAAGCCGACATCAGCTCGTCGGCAAAGTAGAAAAAAATATCGCAAACGAAGCGTTCACAGCAGGTTGAAGCCCTGATTTTTGACTTGCAGGCAGCGTTTCTACATACGTTCAAGTTTTAGCGCTTTGACCGCGTTTAACATCACATGACGTAACAGTTTATAAATAACAGAAAACCAGAAGAAGAAGAATACGAGGAAGCATCTCTCCTCTCAACCAGCTGCTCACTTTATAAAAAAGCTGAACAGAAACCTGCGGTTACGTTTACACGTGTGAGAGAAATCTCGCCGGGGAAACCAGCTTTCTCTAATCTACTACCCAGATCACACTGTAACCAGGTCTGTGGTTTACCTGACGGTTTACTCAGGAATCAGTTTACTGGAGGGAGCAGATTGTAATCTGGGTACTGAAGTGAGAGTATAGTTCAGATTAACACGGCTTTAAAACCACTTCGGCATGATGTCATTTACACAGAAACATGTTTCACTTCCTCTCTGCTGCCAAACTGCAAACCTGACTTCCTGTATAACGATATAAATGTGTCTGTTTTACCAGATTATGGATTATAATTAGTAGTTTGCTGTTGTTGTCTTCTTTCAAATAAATGAATCTTAAATTAGTTTTTTATTTTTATTTTAGTCAATGGAGGTCAAAGTTGTGACTTTCTACTCTAACAAGAAATCCTGATTTGTTAAAAAAAAACGCCGTCTCAAACTAGAAACAGCTTTCTAAGCAACAGCAGCGGGGAGGTTGAAGGTCAGAGGTCACAGCAAACACACAACAGATGGATCGAAGCTTCTCTGCAGCCGATAGAAACACTCGGGAGGTTCTTTATGTTCTTGTTGATGATCTGTACATGACAGCACGTTCTGTCCCGCCCCCCCCCCCCCCCCGGGGGTCCGAGCGTCACGCCGCGTTTCCTCCCGTCATCTGGCTTCCTCGTGGCTCGACCCCTCAGGGCCGCCCCGCCAACGAACCAAACGCACCATTCATCTCACTACAGCTCAGTCAGAGCCGCTGACATTAAGACATGAGCTCCTCTTCTGGAAGCTTTTTGATCGTCTTCGTTTTCATACGTTATTTCACTTATTGTCCTTCGTTGTTGTTGTTGTTGTTGTTGTTGTTGTGTGAAGACTAAAAGAATAAAACTAATCCCAGCTGACTCCTCGGGGGGGACGAAACACTTCCTGAAACAGTTCACTTTATTTACAGGGTGAAAAGTATCCCATCAGTGCAGAGCTGGTGGTGCGTTCAAGGCTCAAACTTGTGTCGCTGCAGTGGTGAATTTCACACCAACACGCCACCACCGCCGCCACCGCCACCGCCGCCTCACCCTCCGTCCGGGCCACACAAAGACATTCCTGTGAGGTCAAAACACCAGGAACAACAGGGGGGGGGGGGGGGGCACGACCACCGCCATGTTGGAGGGACAGAAAGGTCTGATTCCTCAGCTGTGTTTTCCTGTTTTTACTTCTTTAAATATGTTTAATATGTCTGACGATGACAGATAAGCTTTATTAAATACATCTGACTGTATAAAATGTGTAAAATATTCCAGTTTTTTAAGTTATTAGTTTATAATGAATCTGCATTTGTTTAATTTCCCTTTGTGGGATCAATAAGGTTTATCTGATCTGATATATGTCAAATGTTATAAAAGGAAGAAAAACAAGAGGATGAAGAGTAGAATCCATACAAAATGTAATAAGAATGATAATAAAAGAGAAAAAGAAACTGAATAAAAGACAAAGAGAAGAAAGAAAAAGAAGAGAGAAGCTTCTTCACTTTCACTTTCCTTCTTTTCACTGTTTTTAAAACCACACACATTCACAAATATATTAAAAAAACACACACACACACACACACACACCAACATTCCCTGCATTCCACCATCTGGTCCTCTGAACAGGAAGTGACACACATACACCACCACCGCTCCCCCCGTGTGTGTGTGTGTGTGTGTGTGTGTGTGTGTGTGTGTGTGTGTGTGTGTGTGTGTGTGTGTAACCTGGACCGTTCCTGGTTTTAATTACCGAGCGGCTACGTGAGTCGTCGTCGCTTTAAAATCTTTCGGTTCACATTTATTTTCACATCATCTGCCGGTTTAATCCGTTAAAGACAAAAACAATAACTGTTGATATTTAATAAAGTCTCACATCCTGCAACCGACAACTGACTCCAAAAACACCAGTTTTCCACCTCAGCGTGTTTCTCAGTGTGAAATCTGACCATCAGCTCACAGCAGAGACTAGAAACTGGCTTTTCAGTTCATCGATTCATCATTTAGATGAGAAAATGTCACAAGTTATAAGAGCTCAATGTGACTTCTTCAAATTTCTTCTTTGAATATTTAAAAAAAGTTCAGTTTACATTGATATAAAACAGAAATTCTGGCATTTTTCTTTGATAAACTGAAATCAGGACCTATCTGGTGATAAATCCAGGTTTTTATTGGTAGCAGGATTCGTCCTGCTGAGGAGCGAGACTCCTTTTTGTCCTCTCATCAGTTATTCTGAGCTGCTCTGAGGACAGAAAGCGAAGCAATTTACCAGAATCACTCAGGGCCGCAGCCGAGGTCCTGACAGGTCGATGCCACATTCAAACACTGTCGGGACAGATTCTCCTCCTCCTCCTCTTCCTCCTCCTCCTCTTCCTCCGGCATTCAGCGTGATCATAACGTCAGTTTCTCTATATTTAGTCTGTTCTTTATGTCAACGTCGGGTGCAAACAAGACTAAACACGACACGAGATTACTGAGGAGAAATAAATAAACACTTACAGACGCCATGTTTCTTTAAGCTGCTGCAGTTTTATTTGTCATAAAGTCAATGAACCCAACACACACACACACACACACACACACACACACACACACACACACACTCACACACACACACACACACACACACACACACACAGTCCTTCTGTCTCTGCCTGCACTGTAAGCAGATCTGCCTGCGTTTCCATGGAGACCGGTGGTTTTGTGTTTCCCAGGATATCATATGGAGGAGGCGTAACACACATGGCTTCGACTACACACACACACACACACACACACACACACACACACACACACACACACACACACACACACACACACACACACACAGCAGCACTTGAGGTCTCAGCATCAGTTTTCAGACGTCGCAGGTGAAGTGATGATGAAGGTCTGAATGATTGACAGCAGCTGATGATGATGAATCCTTCTGATCGTGATCAATATCAGTAAAACATCTAATGATTGTTTTATCCAACTAACAGTCTAAAGATAATCAGTTTATAATGATATAAAACTAACAGATGTTTGGCTTTATTAAAAACTTATTGTATGTTAAGTTTCTGTCGTTTGGCTAATTGATGAATCAATTATCTTCAGCTCAAGTCGATATTTGTACATTTGAATGTTTTCTTTATAAAAAAAACTGACAACGAGGTTATGATAAAAACAGAACTAATAATACACAATGATAACAGCAACGAGTCTGATATTTCAATATAACTGTTGATATGAGTCGTATTTACATCTCTGCTGCTGCGTCACAGTCGCGGTTCAGTGAACCTGCGTCCTATCAGGATTCAGAGTTGCTCTCCTGTGTGTGTGCGCGCGCGTGTGTGTGTGTGCCAAATAATGTTTCACCTTCACACACTCTGACGTCGCCTCTCACTCTATGCGGTTAAACGCTGCGGCGTGGAGGTCAGCTGACGTAAAGGAGAGCAGAGCTGCAGCACTCGCAGGCTGACGTCCACAAAACAGCAGCAGAACTGAAGAACGGATCCACATCTGATCAGATTGATTTTAGCTGATATTGATCTTTGGGGTCATTATTACTTCTATAACTGCAGATATGACTGAAACCACTGATTAAAACTACGACTTCTACCGACTCAGAGCACTCTGGTGATCTGGTGTTCAGCTCATTCACAGCAAAAAACACAAAGACTATTTGTAATCAAAGAGGAAGGACGACACACACACACACACACACACACACACACACACACACACACACACACACACTCAGCCTGTATCAAATACAGCACTAATTCAATGTCATCACCCTCCAACATCCTTCAGCCTGCTGAGCTCAGCATGAACAGGAAGAGGCTGCGAGGATGAGAAGAAGAAGAAGAAGAAGAAGAAGAAGAAGCTCAAGCTGCACATTCACACTAAACTGGCTACATGTAAAAATCCCTGAAACCAGGAGAGGAAGTATATTCATGATGACTTTAGTTTTCTCAAGTTTGTTTTAGATTTCAGTCAAATGCATATAAAATGATGCTCACATGACTCAACTATAATTGCGCAACAATGAAGAAAACTCTTATTTCTGAAACTTAAATACACGTCTGGTGTTTTTCTAAATTGTTCTTCTTGCCAACAAATCTCATGTTTGGATCCAAACCAACAATGAACTGATCTACTAACAAGTATTGTGTGTGTATCTACAGCCTGATTTATCTTATTCCTCTGTTGTTGCTCCAAAAACTATTATAAACACGTCAGTGAGTCACATCACTGCACTGGGTGACATGTTCCTTCATCATGAAGAGTTTGGTCATGTTAGTATGTTTTAGAAACGGCTCCAAAGACTAATAACAGCATCATGTTTTCAGTCTCCAGAGAGTAGTTCTGTGTAAGGCAGATGCTACTGAGCAATGTGCAGAAACAGTTCTGTTCACAGTTTCACCAGCTTGTTGTGCTACATATTAAAACATCTTACATTATAAATTTCCCAAAGAACTTCAGTAAAAGTCCAGAGGTTGTGATGTTTAGCACGAGTGAAACTGTGAACAGAACTGTTTCTGCACATTGCTCAGTAGCCTCCTGACACAGAACTACTCTCCAGAGACTGAAAACATGATGCTGTTATTAGTCTTTGGAGCCGTTTCTAAACATACTAACGTGACCAAACTCTTCATAATGAAGGAACATGTCGCCCAGTGCAGCGGTGTGACTCACTGACGTGTTTTTAATAGTTTTTGGACAATAACGGAGGAATAAATAAGATATATCAGGCTTTGAATACACACACAATACTTGTTAGTAGATCAGTTCATTGTTGGTTTGGAGATTTGTTGACCAGAATGATCCTTTAATGTAAGTTTACATGCTAATAGTTTCATACGTCTACTTAAAAAAGATGAATTAACTGCAGAACTTAAGTGCCATTTTATATATATGATTATTTTATTTAGTAATTTAACAAGACTGTTAAACACAAACACACACACACACACACACACACACACACACACACACTCTCACCATCAGACTCCTCCTGCATATTTAACACTGGTGTGAATTATTTAGTGAAGTGGGACACTACTGAAGCAGTCGGCCATCAGGGTAAAAACAGCAGGAGGAGAGAGGTAGAGTTACAGTAACACACACACACACACACACACACACACACACACACACACACACACACACCTCACTAATGCATGTGAGCAATAATCAAGCTCTACTTTGTTGAAATAAGAATAGTTTCTGACATTTTGTTGTTATTTTAGTTCAGTAAATGACTAATAAATATATGTTTGATCAATTAATTAATATATTACAATAAATATTAATACATTTAATATTAGTTTTGTCCGTCATAAGCAGCACTAATGTACAACAACACTATCTATAAAATAAAATACTGTAAAATATCTAAAACATCATCAGAGTGTCACATGTCTGAATATTTGCTCCTGATTGGCCGAGGCAGGCACCTCATCTTAACGAGGAGCAACCTGTTTACTCTTTCATTAATTCATTGATTGATTGTTTTCAAACCTCAAATCTAATGAGGTCATTAAATAAAAACACATTTTCAAATATTAACAGTAGAGAGCGATGATGTCAGGTGACAGCTGTGACAGAGGAGATCCGTTTATCTTTCCCCTCGTTAACACCTGTCCCTGTGAAGCTCGTTAATGAGCCTCGTTAATGAGCTCCAGATTATCAGCAGGTGTGTGAGAGCCGAAGCTTCCTACAAGACTTCCCGACTTTATTCTTCATCGTACTGCTGATCGTCTGCAGAGGGAAACGTTTGCAGGTTTACACGTTGACACTGAGAGACGACGTCGTCCTCTGTGTTGACACGACCGCCGCCGCCACATGGGTCATGAAACCATTCAAACGCCCACAAAAACAAACAACAACAAACATGGATCTGATTGATCTCTTGGCCCCGTTTATCAGACGTAGTTCATCTAATCCAGACTTACACGATGTTAGCCGGATAACATGATCCTGTTAATTCTCATCAACCCTCCAAAAGCTCAAAATCAAAGTCAGCGAGCTGTAAAAGAGAAGAAGAACAACTCCATCCATCCTCTCATCCTCTCATCCCTCCATCCATCCTTTCATCCCTCCATCCATCCTCTCATCCCTCCATCCTCTCATCCCTCCATCCATCCTTTCATCCTCTCATCCCTCCATCCATCCTCTCATCCTCTCATCCTCTCATCCATCCTCTCATCCCTCCATCCCTCCTCTCATCCCTCCATCCATCCATCCATCCTCTCATCCTCTCATCCATCCTCTCATCCCTCCATCCCTCCTCTCATCCCTCCATCCATCCTTTCATCCTCTCATCCTCTCATCCCTCCATCCATCCTCTCATCCTCTCATCCGTCGTCCTACCTGCGAGGGCTTTGATGCGCGAGCGTTCGAACAGTCGAGCCGAGCTGTTCTCGTTGTCCCAGTCGTCGGCGTCCCAGCGGTTGTTGACGCCGTCGCTGTACTGCTGCTGGATCTCCATGTGGTCGTACTCCGCCGCTACCGACGTCATCTTGACCTCGATGCGACTCCGCCCCAGCCGCCGCCGCCTCCTCCGCCGCCGCCGCTGCCGCCGCCTCCGAGTCCTTCCACCTGCTGCCCGCTGTCGTTAGCGACGGGACCACCCCTCAAACGCTCACTTACACACACACACGCACGCACGCACACACACTCAGACCGGCTCTGACTGGCAGGCCGAGAGGCTCTTTCACTTCCTGCGGAGATCAAACAGAGAAACACAGAACGAAGAAGATGAGCAGGAGGAAGATGAAGCACATTCTTTCTGTTTAGCATTTTAAATAGATTTAACTGAAACATTATGTTACACAAATGATGATGATGATTTTTCAACTCTTATGTGGTGAAACGTAACTAAAACACAGTTTTGAGGTTCTTGTACTTGATTATTTCCATTTTATGCCACTTTGTACTTCAACTCTACTACATTTCAGAGGGAAATATTGTACTTTTTACTGCACTTCATTTATCTCACAGCTAGTTTTGACACTTCTCTCAAATCTCTCAGTGCTTCTTCCACCACTGCTTTTTACACTCATTTCTATAAAGCATCTTTAAGTATTTTAACGTTTAACCCAAATGAAACCTGTATATAAACAGATTTAACCATATAATCTGTATATAAACAGGTTTAATAACTGGAGCAGCTCTTCACTGACAGTCCGAAGCAGTAAAACTCTGTTCAAAGTCAAACTGAAGAGAAATGATGTGAAACGACTGAACTATGAAGTGATGAAGTGTGTCAGACAGCAGCAGCAGCAGCAGCAGCCTGCTCTGTTCTGTTCTGAGCGTCATGTGACCGTGACTCTGCTCTCTGATTGGCTGCAGGTTGTTACAGCATCCTCCTGAGCTGCTGAACGTCTCAAAACTGAGAGGAGAGCGCTCCCGTCTGGTCACAACGTGTTACTACAAGGTGTGAGCAACAATAACACACACACACACACACACACACACACACACACACACATACACACTACTCAGAGCTGTGAGGCTTTCACTGCTGATTGATTAATTATGGTTGCAGCTCTATTATCATGTATGGAAAGTAAAGCGTTCAATCATCATGTTTGAGAAGCTGAAACTTGCTGATGTTTTGGCTTTTTTGCTTCAAAAATGAGTAAAATAATAAGTCAAGCAAAACAGCTGCTGATACATTTTCTGCTGATGAATCGTTATATTGTTAATTGATGAATTGTTGCAGTTGTAGTTTAATTAAACTGTTCAGGGATCAGTTGGACTTGTTGAAACTGCAGCCTGGTGTTTGTTTTTATTGACCTTTTTTATTAAAAGCTGATTGTTGAGTCTGAACAACCGGAGCAGATAAACAGAACAGCACAGAGTCAGCAGCACGACTCAGCAGAACCCGTCTGTTTGGATCCTGCAGTTCAGCAAACAGCAACTGTGACTCGGCACAAAAACCACAACAGCAGCTCAGAGACGGTAAACAGACGGACGGACGGACGTCAGGTCAGCTGACGACCCTCAGACGTCTTTCAGGTTCATCACTGAACATGAAATCCCTTCACAAAGTCTGAAACAGTTTGTCGTCATCTTATAATAAATAAGAGTAACAAGTAACAAGAGCAAAACTGCAACGATTAGTCAATTAATCAATTAGTTGCCAAGTGTTAAATTAATCAGCAACAACTTTTTGAGTCATTTTTTGCCCAAATTCTCTGGTTGCAGATTCTTAAATGTGAATATTTTCTGGCTTCTTTATTCCTCTAATCTGTTAATTATAATCTCGATTAACTGATTAGTTGTTTGAGCCATAAAAAGGTCAGAAAATGGTGAAAAATGTTGAAAAATGTCGTCCTAAAATGTCATCAGTTTACTGTCATAATCAATAATAATAATAATAATAATAATAATGTTGCAGCTCTAATTCAAGTGAAATGTGTGAGTCCAGTATCCAGTTCTTATAAAACTAATGAGTCATTTCATTATAGATTTAGAGCTGCAACGATGAGTCAATTAATCAATAAGTCAATAGAAAGCAACTATTCTGATAACTGATGAATCATTTTAAGAAGAAGAAGAAGAAGTTCTGATTCCAGCTTCTTAAATGTGAATATTTTCAGGTTTATGTGTCTGTATGATTTCACTTTTCTACTGTATTTCATAAGGAAACTTCTTGTTAAGTGTTACAGAGGAACAGAAACAGAAAGCATCCTGACTGGAAACATCATAAACCAACATCAGATGTGTTCGACGCCATACAGGAAGCTCTGCGGCGAGGGATTCAAACCGTCCAGAACAACATCATCATCATCATCATCATCATCATCATCATCTAGCGAGCATCAGTGATATCAGTGAGGTGACAGAACAGAGCAGCTTCTGTTCTCTGCACTCCAACATAAAATAAATAGTTTTATTTCTACAGCTTATTATTTATTAATACATTTATATAATCTGTGTTATTGTGAGTAGCATTAAAACTACATGTTGTTACACAATCTTGATAATAAATGACTCTTGAATCTACAGGTGGCTGGAATGATGCAGCAAAAGGCAGAGGAGAAGAAGAAGAAGAAGAAGAAGAAGAAGAAGAAGAAGAAGAAGAAGAAGAAGAAGAAGAAGAAGAAGAAGAAGAAGAAGAAGAAGAAGAAGAAGAAGAAGAAGAAGAAGAAGAAGAAGAAGAAGAAGAAGAAGAAGAAGAAGAAGAAGAAGAAGAAGAGGAAGACTTCGGCTCTGCAGATGTTTTATGAGGAAGAAAATTCATCCGACACGTTTGTCAGACACACGATGAGTCTCGGTGAGAAACAAAACACACTTTTGTTTGTTGTTTACAAGAAAAAAAAACAACACTGAAGAGTCTCTCTGCCTGGAATTGTTTCTGCATCGCATCACCGTGTTTCCTCTGGCGCCGCCCACTGACGTTTACCTCCACCAATCAGATTATTCTGCAGAGCCGAAACTCTGATACACACTGATACTGTGTGTGTGTGTGTGTGTGTGTGTGTGTGTGTGTGTGTGTGTGTGTGTGTGTGTGCTGCCACCCACTTGCAGCTCAACAACCAGTCAGGCTGAAGCAGCTTGTGTTGCTACGCTAAAAATACGCTGCCACTGGGACCCTGACAGTGTGTGTGTGTGTGTGTGTGTGTGTGTGTGTGTGTGTGTATGTGTGTGTTGCCGGAGTGAAGCTAACACAATGTGCACTCATGCAGAAACGATATAAAGCACACACACACACACACACACACGCCAGCCACGGAGTCATGACAACACACACAGAGTTTTAGAAAGTGTGTCACTGCAGGACAGCGAGACGAGCGAGGAGGGCGAGAGAGATTCAACACCAACACAGCCAGAGGAGAGAGAGAGAGAGAGAGAGAGAGAGAGAGAGAAAGGAAGAGAGAGAGAGACAGAGAGAGAAAGGAAGAGAGAGAGAGAAAGAGAGAGAGAAAGGAAGAGAGAGAGAGACAGAGAGAGAGAGAGAGAGACAGAGAGAGAAAGGAATAGAGAGAGAGAGGAAGAGTGAGAGAGAGAGAAAGGAAGAGAGAGAGAAAGAGGAAGAGTGAGAGAGACAGAGAGAGAAAGGAAGAGAGAGAGAGAGAGAGGAAGAGAGAGAGAGACAGAGAGAGAAAGGAAGAGAGAGAGAGAGAGAGAGGAAGAGTGAGTGAGAGAGAGAGAGAGAGAGAGGTAGAGAGAGAGAGAGAGAGAGAGAGAGAGAGAAAGGAAGAGTGAGAGAGAGAGAGAGAAAGGAAGAGAGAGAGAGAGAGAGAGAAAGGAAGGGTGAGAGAGAGAGAAAGGAAGAGTGAGAGAGAGAGAGAGAGAGAGAGAGAGAGAGAGAGAGAAAGGAAGAGTGAGAGAGAGAGAGAGAGAGAGAGAGAGAGAGAAAGGAAGAGTGAGAGAGAGAGAAAGGAAGAGTGAGAGAGAGAGAGAGACAGAGACAGAGAGAGAAAGGAAGAGTGAGAGAGAGAGAGAGAGAGAGAGAGGGGGAGAGGGAGAAAGATAGAGAGAGTGAGAGAGAGAGAGAGAGAGGAAGGTTTTCAGTTCTTTCCTGCATCACAATATGTTTTCTATTAGAGCTGCAGCTATTGTCGTTATCAGTTCATCGATCATTTTAATAATTAATCAGTTAATCGTTTCATCTATAAAAATGTCCTTTATAATATGAAATCTATGAATAAGATGCAGAAACAGAGAAAAAAAAAAGCAGCAAACTGTCAGTTTTTATGATGCTTTTGCTCGTTAAAATGATGATAAATTAACAACATGCTAACAAACATCTGTCTGCTTCCACATCTGGAACAAACATGATCAACAGCTTCAACTTTTCATTTATCTCATGAACAAAATGTGCTTTTAATTCTATAAAACAGATTAAAAAACTGCTTCTTGGTTCCTCACAACTTTTATTTTTCTGACATTTATTCTTCTGTTAGTGTTTAGTGTTTAGTTAGTGTTTCATTTATTTTATTCTGACTTACATGCATCATATCAGCACTTTTCATCATGTTCTTGTTATTTAGACCTGAACTGAACTGATTGTTTGCTGTTTGATGTGTTCGGTGGATTTTAATCTTTAATCTTTCATCATTTTCAGGCAAAAATACCAAATATTCTCTGGTTCCTGCTTCTCATATGTGACAAATTTCACTTTTTCTTTGTTATCTGTGTGAACTGAACATCTGAAGGTTTTGAACAAACTGAAGACGCCTCAGTGAATGTACAGTGAATGTAACATTTCATAGACTAAACGATTCATTGATTAATGAGGAAAATAATCAGCTGATTAATTGAAAATAATTGTTTGTTGCAGCCCAAAGTGGGTTTATGAGAAAACAGCTGCCTGATGCTGCTGCAGGAACCAAAACTAGCTAAACGAGGCTAAACGGCTGCAGCAGAGTCTGAACGTACAGACGCTCTGACACAGATGCAGCAGTTTGAGACGACCTGAAAGTAATGATGTCATCCACAGACGAAGGGGCGAGAGAGCATGGATTGAGAAGGGACAGGAGGAGAGAGAGAGAGAGAGAGAGAGAGAGAGAGAGAGAGAGAGAGACAAATGACCAGTTACTCTGTCAGTGTGGTACAAGCCAGAAGATCTGTGACTCCTCAGGAGGATATTTATAGCCGGAGAGAGAGAGAGAGAGAGATAGAGAGAGAGAGAGAGAGAGAGAGAGAGAGAGAGAGAGAGAGAGAGAGAGAGAGAGAGAGATAAGACAGTAATGATTCTGGCTGAGGACAGGAAGGACAGAAATAGAGAGAGAGATATGACAAGATGACAGATGGACATGTAAAGAAGAGAAAGCAAATATAAAACTAAATCTGGATTTATAATCCGAGCTACGACGACGGCAGCAGTGATGGTTTATTTTCTCCTGCAAACGTCTGATAGAAGAGGAGATCATGTTGAGAAAGACTCGTCTTCTTCTTTTCATAAACACACATCTAATAAACCCTCATCACACTGCAGACGTCTGTTCACCACTGTATGAATTAACGAATGATCGATTAGTGAATAAAAATGTCAAAAAATGTTCTATACTCAGTTTATTATCACTGAAGACTTAAGAAACTAGAAAATCTTCATTAGTTTTATATTAATTTAAGAGGTTGGAAACAGAGAATTTAGACTTTTTTTTCTTATAAAATGACTAAAAAGGATCAAAATAGCTGCCGATCAATTTTCTGTCCATCAACTAATCGATAAATCGACTAATTGTTGCAGCTCTACTTTAATATATAACGTCCAGTGATTTAATATTTCACTTCCATAACGTTTAGTGACTCACAAGAGGTCGTTGACACTAGAGCCTACATTTCCCATAATGCAACCTGACTGGGTCTTTTTCATTCTGTTAAAAAAAACACCCACATCCAGCTCTGACAAACATAAAGCAGCAGCACATTCTGTTTGCTTTTTTATTTCTTTCTCAAACATCTTTTCCACCATCAGATGAGATGAGATTTTTTTTTCCACCTCCTCCTCTTCCTCTCTGTCTCTCGCCCACGTCCTTCCTCCCACGTCTCTCACCTCCCAGCATCCTCCGCTACAATCAGCTCCGCCAGCGCTCTCTCTCTCTCTGATGTCGAGTGCTACGTCTCTCTCTCCGTTTCCTGTTTCTCTCATTCTGTCACTCACAGTTTATTAAGTTTATTTGTTTATATGTATTTGGTTTTATTGCTGTAATAATCAGAAATAAGGTGATAATTATTGTTTATTGTCTATTAGTATCATCATGTTGTTCAATAATAAGACTGTTGGTCCAAATACTGGATGGATTAACATGAAATCCAGTAGAAATATTCATAATTCAAGTTTTACAAACACACAGAAGAAGATAAAATTAATAAAAATGATTTTTTTTATGCTGCTTACAAGTATTTAAACAATAAATATCAACAGTTACTTTAAGGAGGAAATCTCAGAAACATTCAACCCTTATTTTCTGTAGTAAATGATCTTTTCTTTCTCTTTTTTCTCAAGACGGGCATTATTAAGTCAAAACCACACATCTCCATGGCGACCGCTGTCCCACCATGCATTGTGGCGGAGCCCGCTCGTCAAGCTGCCGACAGCGGCACAAAAGAAGAAGAAGAAAAAGACTCCCGGCTGGAGCTTCTGAGAGAAGAAAAAAAAAAACTTTTTTTTTTACAGACGCCGAAGCAAAAAAGGACAGAGACGAGTTTACAGCGAGGACGCTCGAAGAGATGCGTCAGCACGAAGCCGAGATATAAACACTGAACATCTGGAGGAAGAGACAGAAATAAACAAATCCACCTGTTAAATGTTCTGCGGTCATGAGTCGACCAATTAAACGCCTTAGTCATCAACTTTCTCCTGAAACTTTGCTCCAAATGAGAGTAAAGTTTGTTGTAAAGTTGCTTTTTATGTAAATTTAAGCTACTACAATGAAAACAAGCTACAAACTGTCACGTAACTGGAATAAAAAGGAGAAAAACAACAACGTTCTTATATTTACAGTCTTAGTTTTGTATTTATTAGCTGAGCTGAGGATGATCAATATCAATAAAACCATATAAAAAATACTTAACTACAAGTTAAAAGTCCTGAATTCTACATGAAATCAACTCAAATACAGTTCAGCTGAAGGACGAAAAGATGAGGAAAGAAAACAAAGACAAGAATGAGTTGGAAAAAAGAATAAAAGGAAAGATGCATTAAATCCATCAGCTGATCATTGACGTGTGTGAACAACAAACAGAGTAAAACTAAAGAGAACTACAGTAGAAATGTCTCAGAACGGTTAAACCCTGCGTACAGTAACGTCACCTCGGCGCTGAGGAGAACAGAGCTGAAGGAGACGGATTCAATTACTTCACAGTTCTACAAATAACTTGAAAATCCAATTTGGAAAACTGTATTAAATAAAGACATGAAAGCAAAGCAGCAGGATGTTCAGTCAGTGAAGGAGATGGACGGACGTGCAGATGGGATGAGCCTTCAGTTCTCTGTATTTTTAGCGATCTTTACAATGTGATTCAAGTATCAATTGTTCACCATGGCAACTGAAACCGTTGCAGAGCGCCGAGTGGCGTTTTAAAACTCCCACACAGGCCGCAGCTCTCACCTCGACCTCTCCGTTCACCGTACAACAGACGCTTCACCACAGCCTCTCTGCTTCTGAAATGTCAGGATGAAATCAAACAGACTCGTCCTCAGGTGGATTTACGCTGATTAAAAAACACCTGAGATTCATTTTCAGAACAAAAACGCAAACATAAAAGATTCAAATCAACTTAAATATATCAGAAAATACTGAACTGTAACCAAGAGGAACATTCTTACTGTAAATGAAACTTCCTGTTAAAGTAATATTTATTTACCTGCAACCAGGAAGTTCTGACATTTACAGTAATCAATCAAACCTGGTGCTGATTACTAATCACTAACCAACACATCACTATTTCCTTCAAACCACTTCATATTTTTATTAAAGTCCATTTATTTAGAGCTGCAATGATCAGTCCATTTATCAATGAGTTCATTTAACTATTAAATTAATCACCAACTATTTTGATAATCAATTAAATCAAAGAAAAAAAAGCTCAATTCTCTGATTCCAGCTTCTCAAATGTGAATATTTTCTGGTTTCTTTAGTCCTTTATGATAATAAACTGAATATTTTTGAGTTGTGGACAAAATAAAACATTATGTTGGGAAACACTGATCAACATTTTATAGACCAAACGACTCTATATCGATCAATCTGCCAATTATTTTCTCGATAAATCAATAAATCGTTTATCACAGCATCCTAGATCCCAAAGTGACGTCATTAAAAGTCTTGTTTTGTTCACTTAACAGTTCAAAACTAATAACGTCAGACCTTTTTTGGGGCATTTGTGGTTAAAAATATATATTTGGTTAAAAAAAAGACTAAAGCAATTAATTAACAGTTGATTGATTGATCAATTAATCGACTAATTGCTGCAGCTCTGAGTACATCTATGATTTAAACCTACAGAACAATAAAACACACAATTCTTCCCAAGTTCACTTCAACCTTAACTAGAGTGTACTTCACACACACACACAGGTGTATAATATATATTTAGGACATGTGTGTGTGTGTGTGTGTGTGTGTGTGTGTGTGTGTGTGTGTGTGTGTGTGCGCGTGTTGGATGAGGAAGTCATCCATCACGTTCTCCTCTCTGCAGTCTTAAATAGGCCACACAGAACCATGTAGGGCAGCAGCAGTTATCTGACCCGACACCATCCGACTCAAACAGCATCAGACACAGAGGCTCAACGTCAGTGGGCAGCAGCTCAAGACGCAGCCGTCCAACGCCGGCGGCAGAGTGTGTGTGTGTGTGTGTGTGTGTGTGTGTGTGTGTGTGTGTGTGTGTGTGTGTGTGTGTGTGCAGGTCTGAAGAGGCGAGAACAGGAAGTAACACAAAAAAGAAAGAGCAGATACCGAAACTGCTTTTTCTGTCTTTTCTGTCGCAGTGCAGATGTTAACTCTCGAGTTTTTGTCATGAAAACGTTTCTGCAACATGAGTCAGAACAGCATCGATACTTCTGAAAATAATCATCTAAAGTGTAGAACATGCACATCTTTACGTTAACCTGATGGCAACTAAACACGTCGCTGTCATTTCTGAGTAAATGTCACTTTTATGTAAGAATGAAACGTTTCTGTAACACTCGGAACGAGACAGAAGTCCTACAGACCAGCAGACAGCAGCACCAGATCAAACATGTCTGACTGGAATAAACTCGTCACTCTGATGCTCAAAGAAAGATTAAATCACTTTATGAAAGAAACAGTTTGAAGTTATTGAGGAGATTTTATGCAAAAGAGGTCAAACAACCACAATAATAATCTGAGCAACACTCTCAAAGTCTTTTAAGTACAAGCTTTTATCTTTGATTGTTCACACAGTGTTTCTTCCAAGTGCTATCACTTCATTTGAAATTCAAACTTTCATTCCAACATAAGGGGGAAATTAAATATTTGAACTGTAATGACTTGTTCCAATAGAAAATCTAGTCACAGTCACAGTAAATTATATAAGACACATTACATTATGTTGGTTGTGTTCGAATTAATTTGAACAAATTGCTTTTTAGTTTAAATTTGTTGGACAAACCTATTTGTCACTGAGCTGCAGTTAAAGGAGCTAAAAAGCTGCATCTTGACTTCCACTAACAGCCAGTATGAACAGGATGAATAATTATTATGATTATTAATAATCACTTGATTATTGACAGACATGACTGTCCTTTAACAGTCTATCTTACTGGCTCTTCCTCTTTGTCAGGTTGCAACTGCTCCCTGTTTGGACCAATCACATCGTCCCGGTCTTGTCAGCAAACATCGGTGACATCATGTTAGCCGTGTTAGCGACAGTCAGGTTAATAACCACACTGTGAGCCTGCTGTGGTTTGGAAAACTCTCTAAACACTAAGAACTACGACACCTTTGACCTTCGGTCTTCAGCGTGAGCGGCAGGTTTGTCTTAGTTAGTTTTTCCTTTCTCCTGTTTGAAATCCTGCGTGCTGACAGCGGTTGTTAACATGACAGACAGACGCGTTTATCTTCCTGCATCTGCTTTGTTATGAGAAAGACAAACCGACACATGATCAGCGTCTGTGGGCGAATCACAAAGAGACAAAAGAGTCGCTTCCTGTGTAATTATGACGGAGCCGCAGCAGCAGGAAGATTTACATTTACACACTTCAGCTGACGGCTGCTGTACATCAGTGGAGGAAATATACTAAATCTTTTACTGAAGTAACATCAGAAACACTCCAGGACAAACTTAAACCCTGTTCTGTCTTGTTTTTTCACTTTTTGGTCACTAAAAGTAAGGGGAAAAAAAGCCAAATCTCTTTTACAGCAAATATTAAACAACATAAATATGAAACAGAAGCTGAAATACTCCCAGCAAACCGTCTCTGACAGTGTAATAAGGTCTGCAGGACAGTTAACTTCTCTGCTTGGTTTAATTAGGTTATCAGAGGTTAACTGGTAATACGGTTAGCGGTTGCTATGGTCACGCTGATCAATCAATGGACAAATGGACCAACAACAGACGAGAAATGCCCCCGAGCTCTCTCCTCTTGTCAGAAAGCTGCACTGTGTTTGTTTCTCATCTATGAGAGAAAAGTAGAAAAAAAAAACAACGTAAAAGTCTTTGAAATTTAAAATGTGTCTTTAACATTTTTAGATGTTTACAGTCACACACATAAAAGAGCAGATTTAACCTCGTCTGCCTTCTTTAAAACTCTCAGAACCTGCGTGACGAACGTTTTCCAGACACAGTGCTGCTGCCTCTGCTGCAGAACTCACACACGTCTGTCTAACCAGAGGGGTCGAAGGTCAACAGAAGCACGAAGGAGGGTATAAACTAGCTCTAAGATGTTGCAGTGAAAGTATACTGTACCTAACAACACACTAAATTAATACAGAGACATATCTAATCTACAGCTGCAACAATTAATCGATTAGTTGCCAACTATTAAATTAATTGCCAGCTATTTTGATAATTGATTTATTATTTTTAAATCATTTTTTAAAGAAGAAAATTTCCAAATTCTCTGATTCCAGCTTCTTAAATGTGAATATTTTCTGGTTTCTTTAGTCTCTATGACAGTAAACTGAATACTTTTGGACAAATTAAGACATTTGAGGACGTCATCTTGGACTTAAGCACATTTTATGGACCAAACAACTAATCAGTTAATCGAGAAAATATCTGACAGTTTAATCAATATTGAAAATTATTATTAGTTGCAGCATTTCTATTTCTGTGGGGGGAAAAACTGGGAAGAAACTTCTTCTTAGAGCTTTTTAGACCTGAAACAACTTTATAAAGTTTTGCTTTTTTTTGGAGACAGAAAAACTGGTACAAAAATTAAATAATTAAGAAGAAGAAGAAGTAATATGAAGAAGAAAATGGAAAGATTTCCACTGCAGCTTTGAAAACTCTTCTAATCCACTTTTTGCAACAGATATAAAGATTCTGTTTAATACAGCTGCAAATACTCAAGATGGCAAGTAAATATACTTACTAGTAATTATTTTTTAACCTTTATTTATTCAGGGGAGTTTCTCTGAGAGCAGTGCTCTCTTTTTCAGGAACGCCCTGTTCACATTCACACAGTTATTTACCTGGAAGCTTCCCAGTACAACCACAGTCTGATCTGCTGCCACTGAGCAGCTCCACTGCTGGAGTGGTTGGAGTTAAGGGTCAACCGGGCCACTTTACCCACCCAGATTTATTCTGCAGTCACAAGCTCACTTCTTTAACCTTTAGACCACCGCTTATTTATTTGTTAAATATCAGCATGTTTTGAAGTATCCGCAGCTGCAGCAGACAGGAGTCCTGCAGCTGTCTGAGAGTCGGGTCCGTCCTTCCATCAGAGGACAAACAGCGAAGCAGAAACACAATCAACAGCTAGCTGCCTCGTCAATATCAGAGTGACGATACACACTGCACACGCCCACGGCGCCAATCAATCAATCAGGAGAGTCGATAATGACACAGAAATAAAAGTCTGCTCTAGAATCTGATCGTTTGGGTTACAAGACTGGACTGTCAAGATCTTCATGTTACAATAACGTTGTGTGGCTGCTAAACCTGCAACCAATGATTACTTTCATTACAGATTATCTTCTTGATTAATTGATTAATTGTTTCCAATCTCTGGTCCAAGACCAACAATCCAAAACCTAAAGATCACATAATGATCACAAAACAAAGAAAAGCTGCAAATCCTCACAATCCGGATGCTGGAACAAGCAAATATTTGGCATTACTGCTTGAAAAATTACTTAGTTGTTATTCTGATCAGGAATAAATGTGGAAAAGGTTAACACACACTCTCTCACACACACACACACACACACACACACACACACACACACACACACACACACACACACACACACACACACACACACACAAATCTGATACTATCCAGGTCTTAAGCTGGATGAGCTGAAACCATTCAGTCAGTTTCCGGGGCCTCTCTGCTCCGTCATGTGAGAGAATATCCAACACACACACACACACCCACACACACACACACACACACACACACACACACACACACACACACACAATGACAAAGAGTGAGGGAATAAAAGGCTGAAAGCAGAGGAATGTGTCAGCAGTCGGAGGGGATGAGATCATGCTTCCAGAGCTGGCTGGGATGAAGAGAGAGGGCGAGTGAATGAAACAGACAGAGAGAGAGAGAGAAACTGAGACCTAAACCTCCACCTGGTAATAATCTGTATCTAAATATCTTCTCTGGTAAAATAAAAAAAAGAAAAACATGTTACTGCAGGTGTAAATGCAGAAAAACACACTGCAATTAGAGTGAGATCTGATCTTTAGACCACATCTGGAAGTGAACTGACTCACGCTGATATCTCAAGAGGTCTGTCAAAAAGTCAACGGTTGTTCTCTTTTACGACAAACTGCCTCCACAGAGCAACATTTCACCGCAGGTGAGAGTCAACATCAGCGTGTGATTGTGAAAAATGATTTCACACACAATTGACTCTGAATACTGACGTCCTTGTTGGCGTCCTGGTCGGCGTCCTGGTTGGCAAACAGCAGCAGAGTACAAAATATTCAGCAAACAGCTGGACGATTAAAATGACAAACGTCGACAGCAGCAGATCATCAGCTGTCACCAATTAACCTTCATTCTGTGACGGTCTGTGTGTCTGTACTTGACCAAAGACCATTTGTGAGGGAAGAAGCTCCACTCGGTAACACCACCGTAGAACCAGACTGTTTCTGTAGTTCAAGATGTTTATACTGATACATTAAATTTAAACTATTCTCCTAAATGCCAGCTGATATTAATATAATCATTCCTGATGTCATTTTATTACATTGGGTGTGACAGTGATGTTATAGCTGTACTATGAAGTAGTATGAAGAGTTGTTGTTGCCATGGTAACAACTAAACAGTCTGATGTTATCGTTCATGCTGTGATTAAACTCTCACATGGAAACATTTTGTTGTTTACAACTCTCATATCTGTGTGAATAATAAGTTGTATTGAACTAAATCTGTCAGTGCAAGAAGAGATCATTTTTTGAAAATATTATACTTGGTAATTTAATGAGATGTTAAAAACATCTCAAGGGGTTTATTGTACATTCTGAAATAAAAAACAAGTTCATATTTTTACATATGCTTTAGAATAATTATTGTGTCTGGATGATGCTGAGAGAATTTTCACAATATTTACTTTTGGCTGTATCATCCTGCTGATCTCAATATCTCACTTCACTTCCTGTATAAGCCAGAATCCAATCAGCTGTTCCAACATCGGAGGACGTCCAACATGGCCACCACACCCAAAAGCTGTTTTATAACTGCAATCAGTCTCGCAGCTAAATCAGCCTCATACACACACACACAGTTTGCACAGCTATACTTGTTAGGACACTGCACTGACTTCCTTTCATTGTGGACAGCCTCACCCTAACCTTAACTTAACCTTCACCTAACCTCCATTCAACCTTAACCATGACATGAGAAATGACGTTTTGCCTCATTAGGACTGGACTCTGTACATGAACTGTACGTAATTAATTGCTATTGTGTAATGTGTTTTGAGTGTGTGTGTGTGCGTGCTGACAGAACTATCCACCCCCCAGCAGCAGCTCATTGACCTCTGACCTCTGAGTTACTCTCACCTCCCAGTGCAGTCTGGGAAGCGTCGCCCTAATGAGGCATTCTGGGATATGTTAGTTTATGGCTGAACCTCTCTCTGGGGACGGCAGCAGAGTCCATTTTTACACTTGAACAGCTTTTAGGGTTTAAAATGATTATAATGGTGGAAGTATAGTAACAAAAAGAGGGACTTTGGCACTAAAAAGGCTGTAACGTTGAAAGATATCTACTTGATTTGACTCATTTGGACGCTGAAGCTTCATATTAGCTTCAGATAAACTTTTAAGTACATTTTTGCACAGAAGAAGGACTGTGGATTTTGTCCTTCATCACTTCCATTGTAAGTACATTATGAAGGGATCTTCTAATGGTCAGTATGAACAGGAGGAATGATTACAGCAAGAAAAACATCTCAATGTTCATATTGGCTGTTTGAAGACAGTTGATGAAAATTTATGAACCCGCCCTTTAAACTCTCCAAAATCAATATTGGCCAAAAAAAATTGGGTTCTGTGTGTGTTTGGTTGCTTTAGTGATGGATGAAGACTGTTTCTATTATTCTGTTGCTCTTTTATGTTTCTGTCACTTTGATTTTCTATGAGAAGTTTGCAGACGCCTCTCTGTGCACGCTCCTTTGTTTGTTCTCCTCTAAGAGCTTCAAACTAACCTGAGCTGAACCGAGCCAAGACAAACCAAAGCTAAAAGCCCCAGACATGAAACACATACTGATGTCATCTGAGGATTTCATTATCTGCATCGCCAATAAACCTCCATAAATCCACTTAGAAATCGGAGAGAAAAAAAAAAAAGGAGGCTTCAGAATTTGCCTGAGAATCGTCACATTTTTAAGTTTTTACAGTATCAGTATAAATATATATATCTACCAGCAGTCAGATGAGAGCGGCTGCTCGCCATCAATAAGTCATGTGGTCACATTTACTCAGTCAGGCGAGATGTTTTCTTCAGAGCAGAGATTCGACTAAGACAAAGAACCCAGAGAGAACCGGACTGAAAGAAACAGCTAATAACAATCAGTATCTGATGTTCTGTTGTGGTGTAAATACACACAAATGAATGAAGATGAACTGAAAATTAATTATACAGCCGACTGCACATTTTGACTCATCATAGAAACAAAAACAAACAAAATGGATGTAAGATAATAAAAAACTACAGTAACAGTTGATGAAAGAGGACAAAAAAAATTGAAAGTGACAGATATTTACATCTCAAACTCCTTTAAATCTTTAAATTATAATAAAGCTTCAATGTTCTAATTCAAAAACACTATTCTGTCCTATAAGCTATGGAGAAGTGGAGAGAAATTCAAATACATTAAAGAAGAATATCTCAACTTCTCATCTCATTGGACTGGCAGAAAATATTAAGTTTATAGAAGAAAAATCATGAAAATAAAATAAACTTGAACCTGAATGACTGACTTTATGGTAGAGCTGCAATTATTATTTTTATTTGATCTATAAAATGTCAGAAAATAGTAAAAAAATGGTCGTTATAGTTTCCACAGCCCTCAAAGATCTTTAGTTTACTATCACATATGACAAAGAAAATCAGCAAATCATCACATTATAGAAGCTGGAACCAACAAATTTTTGGTATTTTTGCTTAAAAAATGACCAAAATTATTATTTGATTATAAAAATAGTTGCAGATTAATTTTCTGTCAATTGACTAATTGATTAATTGTTGCACCTCTACTTAAATTATGCTTAATCTTCTACTTTCTACTGTCTTTTGTTGATTTGTATGTCTTTAAATGTTATCTTTGCTCTAGCACTAACACAATTACACAACTAATCGATTAGTCAGTGTATAAAAACGTTAACCAATTAATTGTTTTGATCATTTATCAGGAAAAAATGTCAATCATTCTGTATTTGTATCTTCTCCAATATGTTGTTTTTATATAATTGTAAACTGAATATCTTAAAGTTTCAGATTTTCATGAATTAAACTGAAAAAACAATCATAATAATTTTGTTCCTTTCATATATTCCTTTATATTTGATATTTTATCAGTTTGTACAGTCATTTGACAGCATGTACGTATATTTTTTTGTATTTAACAATAACTTTTCAATTTGAAGTGAGTTTTTCGAATTCTTTGTGGATGCAGTGAAGGCAGCAGCAGCAGAGAACATGAAGGCTGCGTTCAGAGTTGTTCAGCGTGTCGAATATTTTTGTGGATCCATATTTCATAACTTCACCATGAATTAATCATCTGCTCATGTTAGTGTGTTCATGGGTGTGTGCTGCATGTTCACACACACACACACACACACACACACACACACACACACACACACAATACAGATTATTTAAGTCCAACACACTGTTTCTGTTAAGACCTTTACCGTTAAAACACACACAAGCAACATACATTCCATCATGTAGATACAGCTCAGGAGGCACTTAGCACTTATCAGGAACACACACACACACACACATACACAAACACACACACACACACACACACTGCCATACCATCTATTAATTATCAATGAGGGTCCTGAGTGCTCTGTGCGTGTATATGTGTCCTTTGTTCAACCAGGAAATGGAGATGTCATAGTGTTGCATCAGCCTCAGACCACTCACACACACACACACATGCACACAGTTAGCTTATGGTGGCCCATAAAACCCAGTGATGACTTCCACTCATGTCTCATAACGCTGCAGTGTGTGTGATGTATCTGAGGACACACACAGACACAAACACGGAGGTGGTGAGGTAGAGCAGAGCTGTGTTTCACGCTGACAGAACAGTCTGAGAGGGAGCGAGGGTAGAAAGAAAAGAGGCAGAACGGATCAGAGGAAGAAAGAAATCAGCAAGTGTTGCGTAACAGTTTTAGTTTTCCACCTGCAGGGACTCATCTGACTCCTCTGTTTAAAATCTCTCCCCATCTGCTACCTGCTGCACTCATATATTTTTATTGCAGTGTTTCCTCTATATGCCTTCACCAGCTGTGCTGCTAAATGATAACCGTCGCTGCTGAAATTTCACTTTGCACATAATAATTACAACGAACACAAACCACACATACTTTCTGTGCTTCGAGCAGCTGACTGGAGCGACTGCAGTGGTGAGGTGACAAATGTCCAACAAGTAAGGCTGCTACAATCAACTTCAATCAAAGATTGAATCAATCAGTTTCCTGAATGACAACCCATTCAACCCTGTGTATGGGTTGATCCATACAGATAGACCCTGTTGTTCATTAAGCAAAATCAAAGTCATTAGGAAGTAGCGCTGTGCACAAAATTCACGGTTCAGTATGTACCACAGTTTTGGGGTCATGGTTCGGTATGTTTTTGGTGCAATGGAAAAGTAAGTAATCATCCAACAATGGCTCACTGGTCAGAACTATTTCTGAAACAGTTCAGTTGTGCTGCAGTGGAAAAGGAAAACAAGCTTTCTGTTTCCTGCAAGGAGCCAGAACACCTGCTGGCAGCTGCTTATGCTGATTTATGGCCGTTCAGGTTCTTACGACGTGCTGTCTGACCACGCTGGAAACCAAATGTGTTTGTAGTCATTCTGAATGGCTTTACTCAAAGGCGGAGTGAAAAATCGACCTTCACGAAGAGGGAAGGGAGACAAGGAGACGACCGTCACAGAGAGGGGAGGGAGACGAGGAGACGACCATCACAGAGAGGGGAGGGAGACGAGGAGACGACCCTCACAGAGAGTGGAGGGGGACGGGGGGACGACTGTCACAGAGAAGGGAGGGAGACGAGGAGATCACCATCACAGAGAGTGGAGGGAGACGAGGAGACGACCCTCACAGAGAGGGGAGGAAGACGGGGAGACAACCGTCACAGAGAGTGGAGGGAGACGACCTTCACAGAGAGTGGAGGGAGACGACCGTCACAGAGAGGGGAGGGAGACAAGGAAACGACCCTCACAGAGAGAGGAGGAGGACAGGGAGACTACCGTCACAGAGAGTGGAGGGAGACGATTGTCACAGAGAGTGGAAGGAGACAAGGAAAGGACCCTCACAGAGAGAGGAGGAGGACAGGGAGACTACCGTCACAGAGAGTGGAGGGAGACGATTGTCACAGAGAGTGGAAGGAGACAAGGAAAGGACCCTCACAGAGAGAGGAGGAAGACAGGGAGACTACCGTCACAGAGAGTGGAGGGAGACGACCGTCACAGAGAGGGGAGGGAGACGACCGTCACAGAGAGGGGAGGGAGACAAGGAGACAACTGTCACAGAAAGGGGAGGGAGACAAGGAGATGACCATCACAGAGAGTGGAGGGAGACCGGGGAGACATGATATCATTTAAATACAGAGATAGCGGCGCATATTTTTATGACAGCATTGCACTCAGTCAGGTGGGAGGATCGTCCAGCTCAGGTCTCTCTTTTGTCACTTTGATGGCAGCAACATTTGCCAACTGCAGTCACTAAGGTTGTGTCTAAAATTATTTTCTCAGTATACAGGTAAGTTTATATGTAGACGACTCTGTAGTGTTTCGGTCAAGTTGAAAACTACCGAGATCATTTCTGTGTCTGAAGCTGAAGTGCTTCAAGGTTTTTATACAAACATCAGTTGCTAATGAGACCTCTACATGTTTATACAGAAAGAGGGAGCACATTGGGACTGTGTGTGTGTGTGTTACAGTAGATGGATGAGGTGACAGAGTGGGAGGATGTGGGCGAGATAGAGAGAGAGTATCTGTCTGAATGTGAAAACACACACAGAGCTGTTTGTGAAATCACTCACTACAATCCATTATTTCATGTTTCTGACATTTTACAGGAAACTCTGCGGTCACAGCTTTTGTGTCTGCCTTCAAATGGAAGCCATGAGGTCATGTTTTTGACATGGAGAGTCGCATACAAAATCTTTTTTTTTTTTGTAAGTATGTTTAAGTTTTGGGAACACTGTTGCTAGGCAACTCACAACAATGGATGCATGTTTGCTAAAATGGTGAATGGCCAAGCTGCATTTTAACATCATAATGAAGAATGAGAAATAGAAAGCAACTAAAAACTGGGAAAATCTTTAAAAGTAACTTAAAAAGTGTCTATATCATATACTACACAATAACTGTAGTGATCCAATGACTTTTTAAATTGAATATCTCACACACAAAAGTGTTTAGACAATAAATTTCGTGTGTAAATAGAAAGTATTTCACTAAAAAGAGGCAGAAAACAATTTAGCATTAATTTCTTGAACTAAAACTACCACAAACGTTTTCCCGCAACAGAAAATGAGACTAAAACTAAAATAAAAAGTAACTTTTAAAAACAAGAACTACAATGTGTAGAAGTTTTATGTATTTTATGAAGGATGTATTCCATGTGTGAACTATGTCTTGGATTGCCGATTGCTTCTCTTTATTTCTTAGTGTGTATGTTTTCCTTAAGCCGAAATTATACTTCCAACATCTAAGAGGGTCCACATGTCGTATATTTTGTCATCAGAGGGTGTGCACTTGGCTCTGTACCTCCAATTTGCAACTACGCCGTCTTCCTGTAGACGTTGATCTACTGCGCATGTGTGGAACGCGTCCTCCAAGCAGACTCCAGGGAGTGGTACAAACAGTTAAGTTTTGTGCACGCACTGCAAGCAAATTTCCCTCTGGGATAATAATAATAACGTTAATCTAATACGTCTTATCACCGTACCCATTACAGAGACATAAACAGGACATCTCTAACAAATAGTCCATGTGAGAAACATTTCCTCCTTTTTATTTACAAAACACTGATCCATTACATACCGACATTATCTTACCAGCCTCCTGGAAGCTGCGGTTTATCTACAGATTATCTACAGTTTATCAAATGGGTTGCTGAGAATCTGTGGAATCTGTAAAAGTTTACTTTAATGTACACAAAACTGTCATTTTATTTTAACAGACATGTAAGAAAGAATCTGAAGTATTCACTTTCCATCCATAAACACTGATAACAAGATTACAGGCTGATTACAGAGAGCTAGAGTCTCTTCATTCAGGCAACTTCAATTTGGTTGCATTTTTATTTGCAGGGAGATTGTTTGCATCAAAACAAACACTCCTGATTTCTTCCTAAAATGCACCAACAAATAACACGTGTGCATTGTTCCACTTGACAAACTATGCACATGAAGAGAGGGCAGGACATGGATGTAAATAAATCTAACGTGAGAAAAAACTTCTTGGAATTTATGAAACAATGAACAGCTTATCAAAATAGCTGCTGATTCATTTTCTGTCTGACTGATTGATTTGCAGCTCTAATAAACTAATAAAGTGAAAAGAAATCTTGATTCTCATTATCCAGTGAATCCAAGTGTGACTTTTTTTCCTGTGAGAGAGACACACGATTGATACATCAGTGGTTGTGCAGCAGGCAGAGCTCTGCGGAGGAGAGGACACTCTGCTTTAACCACACGCTGCCGCGCTTCATTTCCCCCTTCAGCCGGGATTTATTGCCTCAAATCCCGGATCATTTAGAGAAACAGAAAAGTCACAAGAACACAGTCGACACACATTACAGGCGGTTTCACTACACAGTTTAAACTTGAAACTGACCACCTCCTCTTCATCCCCCCCCTCCCCTCCCCTCCCCTCCCTCCCCTCCCAGTCCGAACTCTCCCACTGCTTTCCTGCGATTACGCAACCGAAGCCTGCAGCCAAAAGCAGCCTCCCCGCCTGGCTGCTCTCCTCCTGTTCAAACAAACAGCCTCTCCTCCCTCTGCACCGACAGACGGGTGGAGGACACAGATGAATGAGACACAGACCCGCTCGCTGTTTGCAGCCCGCTGAGTTTTATTTTGCAGAAAATGCAGATGAACAAACTTTGAAGGTTTAAAGTGGAAATCCCCGAGATCTTTATTTGGAAGTGTTTGTTTGTTCTGACAGAGCCTTGCACCAGAATTCTAGGAAGAATTCTTTATTTTTACATGATGTAAAAAAGGTCACGCAGAGTTTGACATTTGAGACATACAGTATGGACATGTGACATGTTCGGGGCCATCTGAGGTCATCTGAGGCCGCGGCAAACAAAATCCAATGACTGTCCTGAACATCAGTGAGTGGATTTTCCCCACAGGGCTTCTGACACTGGTATAAAGATCTCAGCCTTCGGCTCAGGGCTTAAGAACCCCACTGTGAAGCAGAGTTAAGTACGATTCATGTGAGACATGCAATTCTTTTCTTCAAGGATGCTGAATCTAAATGGATTTTGTTTGTCATTATAACCTCATGTTGTAGTGAATATACACTGCGGACACACACGCTACAGTTATTTAGAGTTCTAACTTAATAATAATCTTTAAATAAAGCTTCATACTTCAAACACAATCATCCACAGACATCTGAAAAACAACTCTGACCAGAGACAGTTTCATTTCTAAAGACCTGCACCAGTACAGCGTCATGGATAACGATTGGTTTCATTTCTTCTGTCATCACTGCTTTTTTCCCTCCAGATCTTGCAGACCAGCTTCTTCTGACGTTTAGCCTGAACAGTAAATGAAACGTCTCCTGCAGCTAAAAGACTGCGACATGCTGCCAAATAAATGCAGTTGACCTTTAAATATCAAAAAGCTGCAGAAACCTAAAGACGTTACTGAACCTTGGAAGAGACTGCAATAGAGAAGGAAAGAATGAAGTATCAATTTTTACAGAGCTGCAAATAGTTTTCTTATCAATTAATCATTTCTTAAGAAAAACAAAAGCCTAAATCCTCTGGTTCAGACCTTTCAAATGATTATAATATGAAGCAAATTAACAGTAAACTGAATATCTTTGTGTTGTGGACAAACAAGACATTTGAGGACGTCGTCTTTTGGGGAAACACTTATTGACATTTTTTCACCGTTTTCAAATATTAAAAAAACACCTCTCAGAATAACACAAGTGCATCCGACAACCTTCAACACAAACTGTCCGACACATGAGCCGAGCAGCCAAATGGCTCCAGGATAAATGTGATATTCTCAGATAAACAGCACAATTATTCCCTCATATCCATTTCTGAATGGCCGCTGTGTCTGAAGCGAGCGGACAGATGGGCCGATTGTCGGTCCAGACGCCTGGGAACGTTCGACGCTGACAACAACACATTGACGGGAGCGTAGCTCAGCTCTCATGCAATCAGACTGAGTCATTTTAATGAAGTTAAGCTCCAATTTGCCAGGCAGAGAGATGGATGGAGGAAGGAAGAAAGAAAGAAGCCTTTTCTCTCCTCTCATTACTCTCTGTTTTCCAGCTCAGATCTGTAACCTTCAGACAGAGAGGAACACATTAATGGCAAAACCTGAACTTTCCTTGAACCAGACGGGAAACGGGGGAAATCCAGGTTACAACTCGGAGATTGTGTCTGTCATGAAGAGACAGACGAGAGATTTAATCTGTAAGACACTTGCTGTTTGATGTAACTAAGGACCAGAGTCCCTTTAATAACAAGTATCACAAATAGTGGTTGGAGACCCCCGAACCAAAAGGGGCCCCTAACAGCTACAGATTTATAAACAGGGGACATGTGAGGACCCCCATCTGGACTCAAACGACTCACACCGGGGACCTTGTGGTTACATATCCTCATCCTCTTTCTCTGACATGGGGAGTAGCAGCAGAACATTTTGTGTACAGTAGAAGAAGAAGGTCAAGGTGTATTAAAAATAAAGTAAGGTATTTAATCCAGCAGATTAGCCACAAAACAGATATTTCCATCTGATTATTGTATGTAAAAACCTGAATTTCCTGTAATATTCACTTCATTCTAACATATATCATAATCACAAAGTAAATAACTGATTTTCCTCATGTTGCAGAAGTAAAAAATAACATTCAGGTGAAGCCATGCGTACTGGTGAGGAAGTGAAGATGATGCAGTGGGATAAACCATCAGCTTATTCACAGGAAACCAGTAAAATGCAGATCGCTGAGCAGGCGTCTGTGGGCGGCGGCGGCTCTGAACGCACATACATTCACTCACACGGGAGACGGACATTTTGTAGCTGGTGAAAGAGTTGGAGGTAAAGTGGAGAGGAGGAAGAGGAGGAAGAGGATGAAGGAGAGGAGTGGGTTTAATGGTAGCTCCGCTGGGAAGCAGATAACCTCCTTTCACTCTGCTTATCGGGAGAGGAGAGAGAGTTATCTCTGCATCACACATCGGCCTCACACAGTGAGCCAACAAAGACCAGAACAAACCTACAGACGCTAACAGAGGCCATCCAAACCAGTACAGACCAGTTTCAATCAACATAAACCAGCCCAGCTTATTTTTAGACCAGCACAAGTGAGCAGATACCAGTTTGAGTCGAGTACAGACCAGAATACTTTATAATCCTTCACCTGATGTTCTTCTAATGTTTTAATGAATCTGACACAATTTGAACTGCGTTACCCAGAATGCCTCACTTCACAAGCACTACACATGAGACCAAAGAAGATAAAGAAGAAGATGAAAAATAAGAGAGACAGCGGAGGAGAAAGGTCAAGAAAGAAGAAAGAGAAGAAGAGAGAAGAGGAAAGAGAAGAAGAGGAAAGGTGGAGAGATAAGAAAAAGAAAAAAGAGAAGAAGAAGAAGAAGGGAGAAGAGGGAGAAAGATAAAAAGAAGAAGAAAAAAAGGGAAGATGATGATGAGGGAGATTAAAAAGATGAGACACATTAGCGAGGGAATGTGTGAAAGTGAAGGAATGTGAGGAGGAAGGAAAGAAAACGAGGGATCAGAGCAGACGGAGGAATGAAGCACTTGAGATAGAGAGCGGAGGTCAAGAGGACTCTTCAGAAGTCTTTCTGGTCCGTCCATCTCTCAGAGGAGGACGAGTGTTCACTGCACAGATATTTAACGCTGCGGTTACACTCATAAAACTATAATAAAACTCAACAAAATCACAATTTAAAGGTGAATTATTCTGTTATTTATATCCTGTTCTGATGTCGGATGTTAAAAATGGTCAAAGTTCCAAAACTTGAGGTGCCTGCAAGTCAAAAGTCAGGGCTTCAACCTGCTCTTTAACGCTTTATTTGCAACGTTTTTTTTTAAACTTTCCCAACGAGATGACGTCGGCTCACGTTGTCCGTTCTCATCAGTGTTTTCCTCCCTACGCCGGCCGCTTTGGCAGTCAACTTACATCTATAAAAGTCTTTTGATGGGAAAAGCAGAATTCCTACAGTGTGAAACCCGTGAAGCAGCCGGTTCAGTTAAAGGACGGGTTCACAATTTTTCCACTGCGTCTTAAAACCAGCAGTCAGGTGTTCATATGAGCAGTGAAAGAGGTTTTCCTTGCAGTAATCATTCCTCCTGTTCATACTGGATATTAAAAGATCCTTCAAATGTGCTTTCAATGTCATTTAAAAGTCTCTGTGAAGCTTATATGAGGCTTCAGCAGTCTGAGTTAGTCATATCAAGTGGATATCTGACACATTTACAGTCTTTTTAGCATCAAATTTCTGTTTCTCTGTTGAGCTGCGGTGGAAACGTGTTTTTGGCGCCCTCTAGAGGACGGATGGGGACCAGACAAATGACACACACGACATGTTTTATAATATAATGATGTTTTATGGTGTGACAACGCTGTGGTTAAGGTCTGGTTAGGTTCAGGGATAAAAACCACTTGGTTAAAGTTAGGGAAAGATCACGGTTTGGACACCTGAGCCGCGGCGACTCGCGGGTGTAAATACCGGTAAAACACACTGCTTCCTGTCGGGAAAAACCATAGACTGTATAAAAATATGGACGAAGTTACCGTGACGTCACCCGTTGGTTTCTGAAGAGCGGTTTTGAAGCTCAAAGCGAGCCGATCCGGCCGTCGCCATCTTGGCAGTGCGTGACGCTGCCTAACTCCCAGCCAATCAAAAATGGGCAGAGAGGCGGGGCCGAATGGCTGAAACAAGCCACCTAGTGGCTGGCGGACCTGTCACTCAAAGCAGCCATGTCCTTCATTATGCAGAACTTTACAGCTTAATAAAACTTAAACGGGTGAGTTGTAAAAAAATTCTGTAAACATGTTTATTTCTGCTGTAAAGTTGGACATTTTAACATGGGGGTCTATGGGGATTGACTCGCTTTTGGAGCCTCAAGTGGTCGTTCAAGGAACTGCAGTTTTTGGCTTCATTTTTCAGCCCTGGAAGTTGCCGCTTGGGAAAAACACACCCAAGCTGTTGCAACTCGAAGTGAAATACACTGCTTCCTGCGGGGGAAAAAAACAGACCTGAGCCACGGCGACTCATGGCGTCTTTCGCAGAGAAAGAGACCTGGTTGGAAGCGGGAGGCGAACAGAGGTCTCCTGCAGCAAACGCCACTTTTTGCCATCTTGCTAACTATCTAGCCGTCCTCCCCCCCCACCTCCTCCTGATGAGGAAGTCACCTTATACTGACTGAACAGCGTCACATCCCCGGATCATAATTACAGCTGTCATTAGACGGCATAAACGTAACCATAAGTTGTTTTTGTCGACCTAAGTTTTCTCGTGAGGACGGGCTGATTAGAAAAACATGTTTCAATGTTCATTTGCACACCTGACTGTTGTTATAAGACAGAATAGAAACATTATGAACCTGTCCTTTAAGTGAAAAACAGGCAGGAAAGTAGACAGAGGCCACTCCTGCATTACAGAGCAGTAAAATCAGTGTGTGCGTGTGTGTGTGTGTGTGTGTGTGTGTGTGTGTGTGTGTGTGTGTGTGTGTGTGTGTGTGTGTGTGTGTGGGTGGGGGTTCGGCCTCTGGAGACTGGATCTGTGGAGAACTGGTTGTTCCCAAACTCTCTGATAGAAGCAGGACAGATCACAGAGGAGGAAGGCGGAGCTGCTGGGAGCGAGCCAAGGAGAGGGGGAGGGAGGGAGGAAAGAAAGGGGGGAGTAAAACAGACGGAGACAAGGAGGAGAAAGAAAAGAGAGAGAGAGAAGAGGAAGAGGAGAAGGGGAATATTTAGGGAGAAAGACATTCAGAAAGATCCCTCTCTCTCTTCTATCATCATTTTTTAAACATTATCTTTCCCCCCATCTCCCCCTCTTCACCCCTGTTTTTTCGCGCCCCACCCGTCCTTTTCCGTCTTCATCATCACGTCATCCTCATCCTCTTCCAAATCACCCCTTTCATCCACCTCCTCCTCCTCCTCATCCTCCCCTTTTTCTTTTTCTTCTTCCCTTCACTTGATTTCTTACTTCGCGTCCTGCCTCCACCCTGCAGTATTCCGTCATAATATTCTGCAACAGCCAGAGCTAATCTGACACACACACACACACTGCAAAAACCACATGACCCACACGACCAGATGTGTTTTGAACGCCTCACACCCACACACACACACATATATACACACACACACACACACACACCCTTCAGATGACCGTCTGAACAGCCCTGCAGATGTTAACTCTCTGTTTCCAAAGGATATTTTCTGCCTCGTCTCTCATCTCTCTTTGCTTCATCAAGGTGTCTGACCTCTGACCTTTTCCCCTAAAGAGCTGCAACAATTAGTCGATTAATGGACCAGTTGATCAACAGGAAATTAATTAGCAACTTTTAACTCAACTTTTAAAGCAGAAATGCCAAATGTTTAATGATTCCAGCTTCTCAAATGTAAGAATTTGCTGCTTTTTCTTGTTTTACATCATAGTAAACTGAATATCTTTGACATCTGATGACTTTCTGACATTTTATAGACTAAACAATAATTTGATTGGCTGATAAATCGATAAATAAAATAACCACTAGATGCAGCCCTGCTTTACTGTTTCTCATATTTTGATCTTTACTAGAAATCTTGCTCTGCAGTTTGTTCCTAATTAGAGCTGCAACAAGTAGTCGATGAATCAATTAGTTGCCAACTCTTTTGATAATTAATTAATCATTTGGAGTCATTTTTTAAGAAGTAAAAGTCCAAATTCTCTGGTTTCAGCTTCTTAAATGTGAATATTTTCTGGTTTCTTTAGTCCTCTAGGATAGTAAACTAGAAGGAGAACTCTGCTGATTTTCCACCTCAGCGTGTTTCCAGGTGTGTTTTTCTGTGTAAAAAGTCGTATGAAGCCTCACGTGTCTCCAGAGCCTCGTCTCTGCTGGAGGCTAGCAGCTCCAGGCTACATTAGCTGCTACCAGCTGCATTATGGGTAATGTAGGCGGCCAGGTTTAGTGCAGAATCTTGTGATGCTAAATCTGTGGAGGACTCTTTTAATGTCGTAACAGGAAACAGACGTACAAGAATTTTGCCAAGATAAAATAGTCTTCAGCTAGTAAAACGTCTTCAGGAAATAATTGATCAAATAGGCAATGTCAACACTATTAATGTTCAATACCAGCTGTCAATCATGTTAACTTCCACATACAGTACTTAACTGTACTGACAAGTTTACATTTCAGTGATCTTATTGCTCTCCGAGGAATCAAAGACGTTCTCACAAAGCTTCTCTTGTTTCTCCTGAGAGCCGATAATGAATATCAATACTCGACTACTTCTCATGTATTATTGATTGATTCTGATGTACTGAGATGAACGGAAGCCATTCAGCAGAACGTAAATATTGGATTGAGATTGATTTACTAGTTTACAACATGAATGAATTAGATCAGATCATGTTTGATATGAACACTGCAGGAAGCAGCGGCGTTACAGAAACACTACGGCTGGAAGTTTTAGAAACAGTTACTTTACTCTTTACTCCAAATGTCAACATCTCAAACTCATCCGTACATGTTGGAGCCTAAAACTGACCCGGAATATGAGAATGGACATCACGAATATCTGCAGCAACAAAGATAAGAGCAGAGCGCCTCTGTTTGGTAAATATTATACTCATTATCTGGTTTTTCTGTGACATAACTGTGTAAGTTAGATGTGGGAAATGTGCTAAAATGCTGTCAGGAAATAACAAAGGTAACGTAGCTGGTAAAATGTGTCACCAAATGACTGCATAGTATCTCCCTGCACCATGAACACTGAGCCTGAAGCAGGTGACCGTACAAAGAAATCCGTCACCAGTTGACGTCAGCTCGTCTCTGAAATAGAAAAAACTGTTGGAAACTGAGCGAGTCTGAAGCCTGAGCTTTCTGCTCACAGAGATGACTTCTTCATACATTTACCTCATTATTAGAAACTTCTGGCTACTTTTAATATGAACATCTGACATTGTAACATTATACATATATATATACATATGTATGATAGAAAATAAGGAAAAGTTTTCAGTTTCAGCTCTTCTACAGTTTGGATCAACATGAAACTCTTCCGGTCAAATCATCAGTACAAAAGATGAACAACTGTGTTAGAAAGTATCTGATTCTTTACTAAAAGTCGAAGG
>NC_058119.1:29357500-29550000 GCF_914725855.1 Thunnus albacares
TGAGCACGGTTTGAGTGATTCTGCTGCGTGATGTTCACACTGATGAGAGGTTTTACTACGTCCATTCAAACCACGCAGGAGCAAAAAAAAAAAAAAAAGCTAGAAATCATCCAAATCTTGGGAGTGTGGATCCTCTTTATACAAAGAGAGGAGACTAGAAAGGTTTGATGAGATGTCGTGTGTTTGTGAACTTTTCTTTGTGCGGTGTGAACGCAGCCTGGAGATCACAGACAGTCTGCAGGTCCACAGCCCGGCGGCAGCGTTCCAGTTTCAGCTAATCACTCATTTCCTCTCAGTCTCTGCCTGTCAGCCCCACCCTCCCTTCAACCAGCAACGCCTCAGGCTGCGCACGGAAAATATATATATATATATATTTATACACAAACACTCACCACTAAAACACATGTCAGAAGTCACGGTGACAGATCTGAACTTCTCCCTCCTTTCACCACAAACTCTATCTCATTTCCTCCCATAATGCCGAGCTGCTCCTCTGCCCCATTGACAACCTTGACCCTGACTAGATGTGCACTCCCAAACACACACACACACACACACACACACATACACACACACACACACACACACGGTTGTGTGTAGTCTGACCACATCTGGAGACCTCAAACTGAACATTTCATTTATCAGGAATGTGAGCGTAGTGTGTGTGTGTGTGTGTGTGTGTGTGCGTGTGTGTGTGTGTCAGAGAGAGAGAGAGAGAGAGACGCCTTTGGCTACATGGAAATCAAATTAAATGGAGTCCTGCTGAAGGTCAACGCAAAGTGCGTGTGTGTGTGTGTGTGTGTGTGTGTGTGTGTGTGTGTGTGTGTGTGTGTTTCCCCTGCAACAATTTAAAGTAATACATGTGGTGGATAATACGTCACATTACTATTGCGGTCCACCTCTCACACACACACACACACACGTGTCTCAGTGTGTTCAGTGAATGAACTGTAGCCTGTTAGACTGTAACTCAACTGACTGTGTTTGTGTTGAGTCACTCACAGATAAAAACTGTTTTGATTAGAAACTATTAGTCGACAAACTCCAACTGATCCATCATGTGAGTGAATTATCAACTATTCTTCATACTTTTCTCTGTTTATATTCAATCATAAACTGAATATTTTTGGACTGTTGTTGAGACAAAGCAAGAAAACTGTGATGTGACGTTTTTCACTGTTTGTTCTGTTTTATTGATCGAAGCGTCTTTGAAGTCTGGTGTGCCGGGTTACATCGAGAGGCGACTGCTGTGGCCGTTTTCAACCACAGGAACTTTTCCAGGAACCTTTTTTTTTTTTTTTTTTTTTTTTTTTTTTTTTTTTTTTAGAAACTCAGGAAGTTAGTCTGCATCTTTAACTACAAGAACCCTAATATAGGTTTTACTCTCTGCTGCTGAAGTTAAACTTTCTGGACTTTTCTTCAGCTAAATGCAGACAAAAGTGTTTGACGCTAAAAAAAAAAAGAAGGAAAGTTGAGAGCGAGGAGCGCTGATCTCTGAAAACCACAAACAGAGTCAGAAATCTTTACGTCATCTCGGATTCAAGAGTTAAACATCAAAATAAATGATGAAACCTGCATCCTACTGTTTTTAAAAGCACAGCAGGAATCAGTGTCTCGATGTCCAGTCAGGACTTAAAGAAACTAATCGATGCTTTCATTAGATTACTGTAATGATCTGCTCTCAGGTTTCACCCCTAAAAAAAAAGCTCATTCAGAACGCTGCTGTACCTGAGAACATCCCAGCAGGTCTCAGGTCTCTGAACTGGCTCCCAGTGTGGCGGAGAACAGAGCTGAAAGTCCTGCTGCTCGTCTGTAAATCTCTCAAAATACATCTGACATCATCAGCAGCTCAGAGCTGCAACAAACTTCCAGAAGATATTAAGACTCTCATCTTTAAATCCAAGTGAAAACCTTCTATGTTCCTCCTGTTACTTCTCCTCATTTACATCTCGCCCTTAAATCTCCACCTATCCTGTATTTTAACTTATTTCTATTCTTTTAATTTGCATTTTTATATTTTCATGCTGTTTAATGTGTTCTGTAAAGCACTTTGGAGTCGTCCTTGTGTACAAAAACCAAATAAACTTGCCTTGCAGCAACAAATATAGACGATAAATATAGATTCCAGCCTCTCAGATGTGAAGATTTGCCGTTTTTCTCTGTTTATATCATTATAAACTGAATATATTTGGCTGTTGGACAAAACAAACAATCTGGAGACGGCACACTGGACTCCTAATAGTCAAAAAAACGATCCCCAGAGTAATCAAAGACAATAATCATTTGTAGCAGCCCTATATTAATATTATCGTATCAAAACATCTGCTGTAGGAGCCTGGAAACAGTGACTTTTCGTCCTGGGTGCTTTGACCTGATCTGATCTCTGTTCTCACCTTCCTCCGTCTCGTTCTGGGAGGTTTTGCTGCCTCATCAGACGTCTGAGAAATTAATTAGGCTGCAGCGTTCAGGTGAGCAGCAGAACAGGCGGTTCAGTCGTGTGTGTGTGTGTGTGTGTGTGTGTGTGTGTGTGTGTGTGTGTGTGTGTGTGTGTTATCAGTCACAGAGGGATCAGAAGACGAAAGAGCCTCACAAAGTCAAACAATCCCGCTCATATCCCAGCAGCATATTTCTGCTCCGCTTTATGATTTTTTTCCGTCGCCTTCGCCTCGGCCGCTGTCTGCGTCTGTCAGGGACTGAACCGACAAATGGAAGCAGAGAAGCCCTTTTTGGAAACATGCACATGGAAAATGCTTCCTGCTGCAAATTAGCGCTGAGTCTTCATAAACACTCTGTTCACATATTTTATTCATGAGATATATCTGCAGCTTATGTGTGTGTGTTTTTTTTTTTTTTTTTTTCTTACTCGGATGGAAAATTTACATGAACATTTATGAGCTTAAGAGGCTTTGATGATCAGTTTGGCTTTTTAAAAACTCCGGCAATAAAATGTGTTTACAAAAAAAAAATCTTCCATTTAATAAAGCAATAAAACATAAAACACGCTCCTCTTGATTCCTCAACATCTGAGATTTCACAGAAACTTGAGTCTCCGGTTGATTTTTAGTTGCAGCGTCTGAGCAGCTTTCAGCCCTTCAATGTGTGAAAAAGAAGAGAAACAGTTGAAGAAGAAGAAGAAAAGATTGTTTCATGTGTGTTTAACCCCTGCTGAGGTCACACCTTGTTCACCTCAATGTAACCCAGCTATGTAAACACACACACACACACACACACACACACACACACACACACACACACACAACGCAAGACTGAAAAGAATCACAGAGAACTCAAACAGGCCTCACTGCTATCTGGATGTGTGTGTGTGTGTGTGTGTGTGTTTCAGTATCCCACACAGATTTCCTCACTGCTAAAAGAGATGTCATGGCCGACAGGAAGAAATAAGAAAGAGAAATACTCAGAGCGTTAACATGCACTTCAGTAACCAGGACACACTCAGCTGTTTCCAGTAAGCTGATCTCTTAACGGTCATCTAGCAGAGAAACCTGGTTACAGCAAAGAAACTTGATTTATCCTGAACAACCCAGATTTCTTTGCCACACATATATATATATATATATATATATATATATATATTTATATATGTCTCCTTGCTAGCTTAAATCTCCCCCATTTTTGTGGGTTTTCTGTATTAACTGTCTCCGTTTTATCTCTGTACCAGCTCTGAAGATGTTTTAGCAGCAGTATGTATTGTTAAATGTGTTCAACTGTATGTTACCGTATTTCCTCTAATAGTGGCCTGAGCCTTTATTTACCTTAATAGCAGAGGGTACCAGGCCTTTATTGGAAGCAGGCTTATATTAGAAAGATTTAATATGAAGCCTCCTTGTTTTTTGATCTGCTTCCATTTGCTCTGTTAATTTCGGCAGTGCACCACTTAGCTGTAGCACGCAGGTATGCTAGCCGGTTTAGCCAAGTCACTCTGGTTACCCTGGTTACCTGTGCTAATGTAGTGTTGCTGCCATCATTACTTATATAATTACTTATTGTAAGAAGGGACATTTCCATTTCTTTTTTGGATTATAAAGCAGGTCTGTAGCAGCTGTTATATAAAACACACTACTGTCAAAGTAACAAAGCGCTGCGTCCACAGTGAAAAGCACACAGCTCGTATTCAGACGCTGAGACTGTAAAGGAGCCATCTGGACTTTCATAAGAGTAGATTAGAGTAGCAGCAGCAGAGTCGACGGTAAAACCTTTTCCTGTCTGTAGTGGAATATAATTATGAATATCTGGACCAGAGTGCCAGTAAAACATATATATAGCACCGTCTCCTGACCCTCCATTCATCACACCACACATGTACAGCACAGTGGTAACCCAACATATATACATGTAACCTGGTTTCTTTTTATAAATATGAGAAAAGACAGCAGACAGAGAAAGCACAGATGACAGCAGAGATCATCGCAGCAGGAATATAAACGGTGAAACCTGCAGTGTTTTGTTAAAGGTGATGGTCGGCTCTAACAGACCTCTATCTCTCTATATTTAGCTGAAGCTTTGCCGCTGGGAACGAATCTTTCACTCCTCCTCGTCCTCCTCCCTCGCTCCTTCTTGCCCTCCTCTCTGTCGCACTGTTCCACTTCCTATCTGCTGGACACTTTCCAGAACATTCCTCCCTCTCTCCCTTTCTCTCTCTCTCTCTCTCTCTCCTCCTCCTCCTCCTCTGTCCCTCCTTGCGGGGAGGATTTTTCAGCTGGTACGTTTAACTCCTGTCCTCCTTATTCCTCTCCTCTCTGTCCCCTTTTGCCTCCTGCTTACATTCTTCATCCCTCCATCCCTACAGCTTCAGTCGGACCTCCTGTCATCCCCCTCCTCTTCTCCTTCTTCCACCACCAGTGTTAAAGTTTTAGACACCTCCCAAATGCTCCCAAATCTATAACTACACACTAATTCTATTTAACATACTATACACACTACTCACTGCAGTATACTGTTACTGCAGCTAGTATACGACAAATGAAACCTGCAACATGTCTCATAGTAAAAAGAAACAAAGCAAAAGACAACTTGTAAATAGTGGTTTAACGTAACGTAGTTGATCCGTACACAGTTCACAGATTAACTGTAAAATTGAACGTCTCATTGGAAACCAAGTAAACAAACTGCAGTAAGTACGAGTCATGGAAAGATAGCGTGTTGCTAACAGGGATTTTCAAGCGCAATGACCAAACCATGGATGTATTATAAGAGCCGGATAGCAGACTAAAAATGGCGCCCATTCAGTCCTATAGGAACTGCTCGCCTGGCACATACGCCGAAAAAAGTTTCTAGCTTCCTGGTTTGCTTCCGCGTTGTGCTGCCCACTGACTATGCGCAGTAGTGTTTCCCCCGCTGGCCCCGCCCACAAGTTCCCACTTGGCCCATAGACTTTACATTGTGATGACGTCACCGATTTTTAAATCGCTTTTCTCGGCTCGAGGAAAGTTTTACAAACATAAAACCTCCATGGATCAAAAGTTCATAACAGAAAGAGTCATAATGATTTGCAGTTTGAGGCGTCCTGTCAACAGTTTTACAGGCGTCTCTTCTACAATGGTGGTCTACGGGGAAAATGCTTTTTGGGCCGCAGGGTTTTTTTTTGCTGCAATACCGCGAGTGGCCACTGCGGCGGCGCCCTATCCAGCTCTTATTATACATCCATGGACCAAAAACCCTCGAATGTTTGTTTGGTGGTTCGTTCAACAAGTTGCAGGACAAGACGTGTGTTCATGTTTGTAAGTTATCATTAAGTTTTCATGAAGTTTCATTCGCTACCGTGTTTAAAGGAGGAAGGTCATCAGGCCTCATATTGCAATTTAATTTAACAATTAAGCTTTGAATATTTTATATATTTTAAGATTGTATTTAAACATCGGACATCTTGAATGTTGTTTTCGTTTCAGACCATGAGCAAAAGTTCCTTGATGTCAGTGTTTTACAGAATATATGGAAACTTTTATTTGTCTCTCCTCCTCTTTTTTTGTTTTTTGATCCAAAATATTAGAAAGTTGTTCCTTCGTCTGTTTCCACTGTGTGTCACGTTGTTCTTATTTTGTCGATTAATCATTTGCTTTATAAAATAACAGTCCACAACCCAAAAATACTGAATTCAAGACTTAAGATACTAAAAAAACATCTCACATTTAAGAAGCTGGAACCAGAGACTAAAACGATGAATTGGTTGTCAGAGTTTTGTATTGATCAACTGATCCATTAAATCGACGTATCGTAGCTCTTCAGCGTGTCGTATATTGTGACAAAGCCTTTGTTTTGGTTAATAAAGGTTATTTTATTTAGTTTAGTTTCTAAATATTTTCCACCTTAAGTTTCCGTTGACGATATTATTTCTGTTTCTTCTCTCTTCATACCTTTCTGTCTCCTCTCTTTCACTGTTGCCCCTCTCCTCCTCTCCTCCTCCTCCTCCTCCCTCCGGACCTCCTCCCCTCCTGGCTTTTCTCTCCTCCCTTAATGCTATCCTCCTCTCCCACACATACATCTCCCTCCTCCCTTCATCCATCACCCTCCTCCCTTATCCTTAAGACCTCAAGCCTGCTCCGCTCCGGAGATGAAGTTTTCCTCCTCCTCCTCCTCCTCCATCCAAACTCTTCCAGCTTAAAGTTTAAGCCTCAAAGTCATGAAGGAAGGGATGGAGATGAAGGAGGTTTAAACCAAACTGTTCTGCCTCACAGTAAAAAACCAGGAAACATTTTATTTTTTCATTTTACTTCATTTAATTTTATCCTGGGGACAATAGTTGGAGAGGCGAGTTTTCATGATGTCATTTAAGGAGAATGAAGGAGAAAAAGAGGGAAAAAAACAGAGGAGGAAAAGGCGGAAGGAGGTGAAGAAAGGAGAACGAGGAGGGAATAAAATAAAACAACACAGACGACTGGCCTCGTTTCTCAAAATAAAACTCACCTCCCTGCTCTCGGTCTTAAAGGGACAATCCACCACGTCCACAGTTTATATGTTATTGTAAAGTTATTCTCAATCAGTAATCATCTCTAATCTCTCACCGCTGTCTGTTCTTTTGCTTTTTTTGTCTAAGAATTTAAATCTTAAATACCAGAATCTCGTCCAAACATTTCATCTGTCAGTTTACAGCCTGTTTTTTAATCTACAAACCAACCTGAAGGTCCCCAGATGAATCTGAGGAGTCACAAGATGACTAAAGTGATAAAGAACTTTCACATTTTTAGCTTTTTTTTCCTCTTGTGGAAAACTACAAATCTTTAAACGTCCTCCAACAGGAAGCAACGATTAAAGTGACTGAAGGGAAACTTGGGTCAAAGATGTGAAAAGATGAAATTCATGAACATCAGATATTTTGTTGCTGTTTCATAACTAAAAAAAAAAACTAAAAAAAAAAAAAAAATCAGCCTGATGTCATTATTTCCAAACCTTCTGTCCAGCACAACAGCTGCATAAAGTTTCAATTAAATAATGAACTCGGAAACTTCTCAGACTTTTCAGATAAAATGTCTGACGGTTCATAAACAAGTAGTCAATTAAAATCGATTAGTTGACGACTATTTAGAGAACAGATTGATTGTTTGAGTCATTTTTTTGGTCAAATGCCAAAAGTTCTGATTCCAGCTTCTCCAATTAAAGGATTTTCTGCTTTTTACTGCATTTTATATCATTATAAACACAACTAACATTGATTTTCATTATTAATTAATCCTCTTCTCCCTCTTCTCCATTAATCGATTAGTTGTTTGGTCCGTAAAATGTCCGAAAATGGTGAAAAATTGCGCTTCGTGAAGCCCAAGATGACATCCTCAAAGGTCTTGTTTTGTCCACAACTCAAAAATGTTCAGTTTACTGTCATAAAGGACTGAAGAAACCAGAAAATATTCACATTTAAGAAGCTGGAATCAGAGATTTTTCTTAAAAATGACTCAAAACAATTAATAGCTGGTAACTAATCGATGAATCGACGAATCATCGCAGCTTATCGAAGCTCAGCTCCATCTGGACATTTTTATACGAAACAAACAAACAGTTATAAGTCATATTAATCTGCAGTGAGAATAAATCTTTGCAGTTTGCAGTGAAGCCAGTAAAGACTTTAAAGTTCCTCAGAACTCAAACACATTGTTCCCATAATCCTCTTCCTCATCCTCCTCTCTTCATCTCTTCAGTCTGTTACAAAGACAATGAACCGACTCAGAGCGGAGCGTCTGTACACAGAGGTGGATCAAAGGACTTTTTTTAAAAGAGGGATTTCTTGTTTAATAGAGTTTCTGGTCACATGACACACACATGCAGCTCTTCCTCTCTGACCCAACAATGAAACTGGACCATCGTCCTCGTTCAGCAAACAACCAGACGTCTGAGACACACAGTCTGTCAACAGAGTTCTGCACTAATTAATACAGAGACACATACACACACACAGATCTGTTTGCATGAGGCGGAGCGAGAGAGAAAAACTAAGTGAGAGACACAAACAGACACAAAGAGCAACAAAAATAGACAAACTGAAAGGCCGGAGGAAGATTAAGTACAGAAACAAGTAGAGCTGCAACTAACCATTATTTTCATTATCAATTAATTAGGTGGAAGTGAAAAAATCTGACCAAAAGTCCTAAAAATGTTCTTTACTGTTGATACAAGACAAAGAGAAGCAGCAGAGATGCTGGATCCTGAATGTGTGAAGCATTGTTTCACTATTTCTGCTTGAAAATAGCTGCAGATTATTTGTCTTTTTTTAAAATTTGGAAGTGCAAAATAAGTGATTGACAGGACATACGAGGTATAACAAGCGGAGACATAAAACAACTGATTATTTTTCTGTCGCGTTCTAGAAGAAAAAAGTGAAAAAAGGTGAAATAAAGTGAAAATAAAAACCAGGATGAACAACCAGCGTCTGTGATACTGTGATGTGTTTCCAGAAGTTTTAAGTGAAACTGCCAGAAAATATAGAAGAGCTGCAATCATCATGTTGTAAACCAGAAAACAGTAAAATAAAAAAAATGACTTTTATCAATTTTCTCAATCTCAATCAACTAGTTAAAAATAAAGTGCAGTAGAATCAATATCCATTAAAAGTCAAAAACAATCATATATACTGGAGTTTTAATAAAAACCCTTTTAAATTTCACAAAAGAAGCTAAAGTTCTCAGTTGTTTAATGTCTAAAGACAAGCAGCCATACAAGTATAAATTACAGTCCAAAACTGACAAAATTATGATTTTCTGTCATAAATCAGGAACCATCTGATCAAACATTTGATGCCAACTTCCTGTTCTTGACAGTTTTGGTGAGAAAGAAGTCAATTCAGTATCAACCCTGCTGATCAGCTGTTCACACATCTCTAACTGACGTCTATTCTACACAGTTTACTGGTTTTTTAAGAATATCTCCCAGTATGTGTTATGTAATCCAGTCTTCTGTGCTCCTCTCCTTCAACATGAGCAGCAGAGTTTAATATTAGCCTGGTATTAGAATGATGAGGACTCTGCCTGCTATTTGAGACGCTGCAGCAGAGCCGATGATTTACGGCTCAAATCTCCCTCTGCATCACGCCAGCTGGGCTGAGCCAAAACTGCATCATCGCCGCCGCCGCCGCCGCCACCACCACCGCCGCGGAGATATTAATGGAGAAAAAAAAAAATCTGACTGACAGCCAAAATCCACGCAGAAGCATCATTCATGAATCCTGCAGGAGCATCAATCCACTTAAAACGTCCCTGCAGATCATTTATGAGCAACACAAACAAACATCTGAACATCTAAACAACCAAACAACCAAACATCTAAACAACCAAAAAACCAAACATCTAAACAAGCTAAACTCCCGACTGGATGATGACGACACCTACAATCAGAGGAAACACGTCCAGAAACGCCCCTCTGTGTATGTTTTTAAAAGACGCTGCATACAGCATTTTGTGTTTCTCTAAATTAAAACCACATTTCCCATAAACCCCCTCTACTTCCTGTCCTCTCCGCCGTCCCTCTTTCTGCCTTTACTGCATTTAATTTAAAGAGTGCAGTGAACACAAAACATCTGCATTTTGACCACGTAAGTGAACGTCAGATGGAAAATAAAAAACAAAACTGGTTTTATTTAAGCGAAGAGAACAGCCATTCATGTTCAAAGATTAAAAAATATTAATTTAGAGTCAACCAACTGGTTTCATCTGCTGTATGTAAGATCAAAACTCTTGTTTCTGACTAAATGTGTCCGTGGCAGAGAGTTGAAACATGTAGAAAGATGCATCAAACGTCATCTGGTCAGATTTATAATGTTTTTTATTTATTTATTGATAAGACAATCATAATTTAGCTCATTTTAGACTTTATTGTATTGAGACAAAGTTCTTAAAACGTTTGATAAGTCTTGTAAAAAATTAATTCAAACTAGGGTGTCAAAAAAACAGCCTTGGACTGTTGATCGAGACATTCGACGACGTCACTTTGATCACAGTGATCAACATTTTTCCCCATTTTCAACTAACTGAGAATATTAGATTAATAAATAATAAAAGTAATCATTAGTTGCAGCTCTAGTTTGGTATAAAAGTACCAAAACTCAAGTATTGTTTCTCAACTTCTTGTTATTTACACACTAAAGGAATTGATGCAGAACAACACTTTATTTTTTTATTATAAAAAGGAACTTAAAGCTGTTTTCCAAATAACCTTTTGAGAATGATGTTTTCAACTGCAATAAGAGAAGAACTTTATAATGTGGGTCGAAGGATCGACCTCCAAATCCTCCCCCAGCGCGTCCTTGACCCTTAACGAGCTCTGAATGCCTGACCTTTGACCCGCTTGTTAAACCAGAACCATTTTAACCGCAGAGACGCATTTAGTTCAACGTTCAATCATCAAAATGATCTTTCTTAATTACATTTCCCCAAGATTAAACTTTATGATGTAATCTTCAGGGTTTTTTTGTTTTTTTTTTACGACGGTACGTTGTTAAAGCAGCAGGAGAACAAGTCGACACCTAACTGTGACATTTTAAAAGGCTCCGGTCAACAAGTTGCCAAATGTTTCCCAGTTGCTGCATCAAAGAAATAAAAGGAGAAAGGAGGTGGGGGGAGGAGGTGGAGTAAGAAGCAGGAGGAAAAGAAACCATGATAAGGAGAAATTTGAGCAGATAAAGAGAAGATAAGGAGGAAGAGGATCTGGAAAAAAAGAGGGAAATGAGGAGTAGAGGGAGATTGAATAAAGAGAACAGGAAGAGGAAAGAAAAAAGTGGAAAATGAGTAGAAAACAGGGTGGAAAGAAAACGGAGACGACAGAAGATTAGAGAGAGAGAGAAAATTGGGGAGGAAGATTTGTAGGAAAAGGGAGAGGAGAGGGAAAGAAATGGAGAAGGGGAGGGGAAGGAGGGAGGGGAAGGAGGGAGGAGGAGAGAAAGCAGCAGTCCAGCCTGTATCTGATTACATAATTGCTCTACAGGATTTGAAACAGGGTCTGCGCAAAAAAACAAAAAACGCCTCAAAGCAGCAGCCGTTTTGTTTTTTTTTACTGTCACAGAACTACAGTGACATTTCAAATCTGCTAAATCACTGCAGGATCATTACACACAAAAACTACCACAAAGTACAACCTAGAGGAAGACGAAGGTGTTCATCATCAGGGCAGCACAGACGCACTTTGAGGTCCTGTGTGAATATTATTACAGGAGAGTTAAAGTAAGAGAGAAGGTCACTGAAAAGTCCCTGAATGTTACACAGAGAGAGAGAGAGATAGAGAGAGAGAGAGGGGTATTATGGGAACAGTCCAGTGTTATTGCTGAGGCTGAGGTCAGCACAGGCGACCACACCTGCACCATCATCATCATCATAATATCATTTTCATCAGGGAGACAAGAAAAAAAAACTGTTTTTATGTGACGTGAGCAGCAGCAGCAGCAGCAATACAGAGAGAGAGCTGCAGAATTCACCAGAAAAACAACAACAACAACACCACGAAGAAGAAGAAGCAGCTCTGGCGCACTAAAGCCTCAACACACACACACACAAGTTCAACCACACGATGAAGAGGAGAGAAGCGGGGGCGAAACAGAGAGGCAAAGCCGGGGGAGAGGTGGTCTCTGCCCGGCGTCTCTCTGCGCCAGTGAGCCGCCGCCGCCACTGCTGCTGCAGCGACACAATGACTCCGCTGCTTTGATTTGAGGTGTGATTATTATTTAACCCGGGATAGACAGCTTCTAACCCGGGTTATAACAGTGCAGCAGCCGCCGCCGTCGTGGATGTGTGGATGTGGATGCTTCTCCAGCCGCGGACACAATGTAACGAATCCGTTGCACAGATGGATTAGAAATGACACAGCAGCGGGATCAAAAAAAAAATTAATAAATAAATAAAAAACACGACATACACACAGACCGGCCTGGCTTGGCTCGGCTCGGCACGGGTTCACACTCACCTGGGGGCCGACAGAAGAGCAGTGGAGTCCCGCTCGGAGTGAAGGACGGACGGACGGACTGCTGAGAGCTCGGGAGGAAAAACAACGCAGCGGCACAGAGTCCTCAAATCCTCCTCCCTCCTCCTCTCCTCCCCTCCCCTCCCCTCCTCCCCCCCCCCCCCCCCCCCCAGCTCCGCTCTGCCCAGCACGGCCCGGACTGCAGCGCCCGGTGCGCTCGGTTCATACACCGCCAGGCACCGGAGGGGCGGTGCTACACTGTGTGCTGGCTTTAACTGGCTGTTTTTATAGTTTATTGTCGATTTGTAATAAAATAATAATAATAATAATAATAATAATAATAATAAGTAAACGACAGAATATAAAGCCAGTTAATGAGATACATGTCGGTGGATAATCTACTGTCAGTTAAATGATCATTAATCAAACTGTTAACTTTCCTTTTCTGCAACTAAATATAATAAAGATGAAACAAAATTATGAAAATATGTTGTTTTTTTGTCATAAGAAAGGATGGCTGATCAATAGATGTCTTCTATAATTCACAAATATTGAACTGGTTTTACAACAAGAACAAACCCGCTTAGATTATTAACATGATGTTAGTATTATGATCAGTTTGAATTTGTGTCTGATATGGTTTTTCTCCCCAAAACGTTCAATTATCTTGTTGAAATCCTCCTCCTCCCTCATTATAAACTCCAGATTCTATAAATATGCAAATATTTTTCATTTCTAACGTTTTCCAGCTGGACACCAGATGTTTCCTCCTTCACTGTAAAGTTCAGTCTCACTGTTCAAGTTTCCACTTCACACTTGTATAAGTTGAATACTGGACCACGATTGGCTCCAAACTAGTTGTGACGTCACACATGATGCTCGTAGGTGTTAAACTGAGATTCAAGATGAACTCAGAGAAACTTTCCTCCTTCAGCAGACGAATGAAAACAAACTCTGAAGAGAGAACAAACATCCAGCTGTAGGAACTCCACCAGACACTTTAAACTATGACAGGATCCTTCTAACCGCTGGAAACAACAAACTAAAAGAACAAATATACATTTAGAAATGTAATAAAACAAGCTAAACTTTTTGAAAATGATGATTGTTGAGTTCAAAGTTATGAGTTTGGGGTTTTTTTGAGTATTTTTCTCTAGCGGAGACTTTGTGTCCTGGCTGCAGACACAAAATAGCAGAACACAACCGTGGAGGACATGTGACCTTTTAACAACCATCAGTTATATATATACACACACATATATATATATATATATATATATAATTATAATCATATATCAGTCAGACGGACCAAATACTACTTTTATTACTCAGACCCTCACAGCTACGTGGCTGCAGAAAGCATGAATTCACCTTTAAGTGTAAAGTCGTTCAAACTAACCAGTAAAATGCTGATCGTTGATCGATCAGTATTAATAATGTCCTTTATCAACATATTTAATATATTAAATAAATGAATAGCTTCATTTTCATCATACAGACACATTAACGAACCATAAACCAACCCACCGTCAGGGCAGGACATAAACATAAACATAAACATAAACATAAACATAAACATAAACATAAACATAAACATAAACAAATGATGCTCCAGATTTCCCACAACAACTATTCAAACGCAGCCCCATAAGACACAAAACAAAACATACAAATACAAACAAAACAAAATCTACATCTGCATCCAATAATATCAAACTGTATATTTGATCCAGATCATAAACTGATGAGAATATTATTGATCATATGTTATGTTTCTTCTTCTATCTCAGCCAGAAAATGTAAAAAACATCATCAAAATGTTTCAATTAAAGCTCCATTCTCAGTTCCTATCAAATATAAATCTGAAACATGAACTTTTTTAAATGATATTTGTCATAAATCATGATATAAAGGTCATTATCATCTTCAATCACACATCTGTATCCTCTAGTTTCAACATGTGTTGGTAATATTTCACATCATATCTGAGCTCAGTGACTTTTAGGCAAATTGAACTCATATTTTTCACATTTCTAATCTTTCTTAAATAAACAACATGTTCTTAATTTTGGCTTTTTGGCCACATTTCTTCTGCTCATGTCTGGACTTTGTATTTAAAATCTTCCACATTTGCTTTTGGAAATAATTTTCTTCAAGTCCACGATCTTCTAATAATTTTTCCCTTCAACGGACTGATTTATTCATATATAACAAACATAAATTTAAAAACAATACTTCCGTGCAAACATTAAATACTTTTTATATATTATTAATATATATAATATTTCTTTAGGTTAATCACTTAATATATGTTATATATAATATTATGTTAAAAATAGACATTATTGGATAACAGTGTCATTGCTTATATGATGAAATAATAAATAATAATATATTCCAACTGTATATTTTTAATACATACAGGCGTCTATAAGGGCAGAAAGATGTTTATGTTTCCTGATAATCCAACACTGAATAAATGAAAATGAAAGTGACATTGCATTTTTAGAGACTCTCAGTACAACTGGACTGTCTCCACCCGTCAGGGCAGCAGTGAAACATGTATCAAGCGCTTCCAGCTCTTCAAGTGGGAGTGAGAGGCGGAGAATCAGCCAGCAGAGAGGAGGAGGAGGGAGGAGGGAGAGAGAGAGAGGGAGGGGAGAGTCTGCAGAGATGAAATGATGCCAAACAGCTCTGACTCTGAAAAGTTGGGGATGACTCTGATCAAACAGATTATATAAAGAAAAACGTTTTAAAAAAAATCATAATATGATACTGAAAGTGTCTGTCAGCGTATCCATGACGCTCTCATGTCACATTCCTGTGTTCTGATCTCACAGCTGGGATGTTAGAAAAGCTTCAGCTCTCATCTGAATGATCCTCCTACGTGGATGAATCATCAGATCAGAACTACGTTTGTTTCAGTGACACATTGTTGTTGTTGCTTTACATCGTGGTGACAACAACAGGAGAACAACAAGAAGGTTGTTTATGCAAACACCTGATTTGACTGTTATCAAGCATACTGGTCCACATGTATGAGACCAGTACTTGTACTTTATACTTCCACTCCACTACATTTCAGAGGGAAATATTGTACTTTCTACTCCACTACATTTATTTGACAGCTTTAGTTACTTTTCAGATGAAGATTTGACACAATGGATAATATAACAAGCTTTTAAAATACAACACATTGTTAAAGATGAAACCAGTGGTTTCCAACCTTTTTGTCTTTTGACGTCTTACAAAAAGCAGTGTGTAGTCGGGGTCACATTTCACATGTCTATGAGTTGTTAACAGCTCCACCAAATAGTGATTTTTCCCTCTAAACTTCTCACATGCTTTCATTTCAATAAATGTTCAAATGATCCAATATTTCAGCAAAAATCAAAGATTAGAGAAAAAGTCCAAAAACTGAAAACAGATTTGTGTATCAGAACTTTGTTTTTTCTTCTTTCCTCTCCCATTAATCATCTCACCACCCCTCAGATTTATCTGCTGACCCTTTGGAGGGGCCCAACCCCTAGGTTGGGAACCACTGGACTAAACTAGCTAACTGTATATAAAGTAGTGTAAACTAGCTCCACCTCCAGCAGCTACAACAGTAACATGCTGCTCTAACACTGATGCTTCACTATTAATAATCTAATGATGTCATATATAATAATATATCAGTCAGAGGGACCAAACCACTACTTTTACTGCAATACTTTAACTACATCAAGCTCATAATACTTATGTACTTTTACTGCAATACTTTAACTACATCAAGCTCATAATACTTATGTACTTTTACTGCAATACTTTAACTACATCAAGCTCATAATACTTATGTACTTTTACTGTAGGAGGATTTTTCATGCAGGATTTTTACTTGTAATGGAGTATTTTTACATTGCTGAATTGGTACTTTTACTGCAGTATTATATCTGAATACTTCTTCCACCACTGTATGAGACTGATGTGTGATGATAATGTTTAACTACTAAGTTGAAGGTTCAGGAGTTTTGGGTAGAACTGAGATAAATTTGGTTGAAAAGAAAACATTTTAGATGTCTGGATTATATAAAAATGTTCATCAATGACATTTAAAGGAGAATTCCACTGAATTTACACATTAAAATCTGTTGCATATGTGCAAAAGTTGCATATAGTCCTCCATATTAAACAACCAGATAGGTGGTTTGATCATGTGACTTCAGAAAGACACATAGGAACATTTTCTAATCTGGCGTCTCTATCTGGATGACATCATCAGTCTGTGTTTTCCAAAACCGTCACACATCACTGTTAAACAATAATGATGTTTTATGATGCTGTGATTCAGGTCTGGTTAGATTTAAAGATGATTAAAATGATCACTTTGTTAAGGTTAGAGAAACATGTGGTAAAGTTAGGCCACCACCGTCGTCATGGCTACAATAATAACTACATGGTTAAAGGTGAGGGGACGATTGTAGTTACGCTTTTTAAAAAAACTGTCCCGACTCGCAGTTGGAAACAGGAAATGAACAGCGGTCTCTGTCGGGTTAAAGCCTCCATCCACCCTCCTCCTCCTCCTCCTCTTCCTCCTCCGAATGAGGAAAAATCTGTCCACATATATAGACGTCATCTGAACTGCACCACTGCTGCGGGTCAAAAGTATTACAGCCGCATGAATTATCACTTAAGATTCTAAACATGTGAGGTCGAACGGTTTAAGCAGAAGATTAAATTTGCTCTTTTTCCTCTTCTGTTACCAGACAGAATATCACTCAGTCTGAGAAACAATCTGATTAAATGCTTTTATTAAACAGAAGAAGAAGAAGAAGAGGGGAGATATATGGAGGCTGTCAGTCAGTTTGTAATCATGTTGTCAAGTCATGATAATCATAATGCTCTTTATGCCCCCAACACACACACACACACACACACACACACACACACACACACACACTAGGAATGATGTATTCATTGTCTGAAGGACACCCAACTGTGCTGACATCAGATACAGTATGTGTGTGTGTGTGTGTGTGTGTGTGTGTATTAACACTGTGTGTGTTGGCAGAATCTGATCCGGCCTTGAAGGTCTTTTTAGGCTCTTGAACGTGTGTGTGTGTGTGTGTGTGTGTGTGTGTATATGTGTGTGTGTATTTGTGTGTATATATGTGTGTGTGTGCGTGTGTGTGTGTGTGTGTGTGTGTGTGTATATGTGTGTGTGTGTGTGTGTGTGTGTGTGTGTGTGTGTGTGCGGGGGATTATCACTTAGATACCAGACACCATGTAGAAATGTCCAGCAGACCGCAGCCATATTTGTTTTGAGGCAGAGAGGATGGTGAGGAGAAGGTCAAAGGTCGTGGGGGTAATTCCCATCATGCAGCAGCTGCAGTTTATCACCCGCCGCTCTATATTTACTTTATACTATTTTGATATCGTATGTTTTTATTATCCATATATATGTTTTATTGTATTTATTATGTGCGTGAAGGATGAGGAGAGTAAGAATAAAAACGAGCCTGGAGGAAAAGAAGAGAGCGAAACAACGTGTGAATGAAATAAAGAATTTATAAACAAGATAAACAAATGATGACAGTTTCATGGGAATTTCCAACAACACTAACAGAAAGCAAACTTCTTCTTTAAAAGGAAGAAGCTGGTCTACTTATAAAGAGACATCAGACAAAGTTCAATTAAGCTACAGATCCCAGAACCACACCAGTAACCAGTAACCAGTAACCAGTAACCAGTAACCAGTAACCAGTAACCAGTAACCAGTTAACCAACACACAGCACAAACGCTGCTGACTGGCCCACTGCAGCTCTGCTCAAGCCTTTAATCTCCAGGTCTTGATATCTTAATTGATCACAGGTGTGATGCACCACCCGCTGCAGGAGCAGGCAGCACACACACACACACACACACACACACACACGCACACACACACACACACACACACACACACACACACACACACACACACACACACACACACACACACACGACAATATGACTGCAACAAGCAGCAGCACAGAGGTTAAAGGTCACAGCATACTGGGATGAAGAACTATTAAACAACTGAATACACTCAGTGAGCAGTTTATTAGGAACACCTGTGTAATCTAATGTAATCAACTACAACAGCTCTGCTATTAATTCTACTTTATGAAGCTTCTACAGTTTCAGTTTTTGTTGACGTTGTCAGAAAGATAATTCTACTTTATTTTCCCCGTCATGTATCTTAATGGGGAGGACAGTATATTAGGATCACTTCCATATAAGATACTCCAGTACATCATCACCGCCCACTACGACCTCAATAATAAACATAAAGTAGAATTATCACCTTTCTGACAACGTCAACTGAAACTGTAGAAGCTTCATAAAGTAGAATTTATGTCAGAGCTGTTGTGTTGGATTACATTAGATTACACAGGTGTTCCTGATAAAGTTACTAATAAAGTTTTGTTTGATTCTTGCTCTGCATCAGAGCAGAAGGATCAACACTAACCGGTCAGCGTCTCTGTCCAGAGAGAGATGACTCCAGTACAGGTCACATGGTCGAGAAATGTAGTCCCAGATGATGAATCCTCACTGACCCACGAGGGCAAAATCTCCAGATAAACAGCAGGATCATCAGACATCAGACCTTAAGACTGTTCCTTTCACGTTTCTCATGTCATGACGTGCAATAACAGTTTACAAATGTCTGCCCACATTCAATATCTGCTCTGTCTATTACAAATGCAATATTATAAGCTCAAAATAGTGACAACTGCTACTTTTATACTTTTTTATACACTGTTTTATATTTTCCTAACACTCGTATGTGTCGTTCTGGAGTTTATGAACCAACAGCGTATTTTATTGTTTAGTTTGGAGTTCAATGAATAACGAAGCCTGTAGGGGGCGCTATTCGGACTGTACACTATTTTGTCTAAAAATTATTTTTTTTGTAGATTTTCTTCTCAATTTTTTATTCATTAATTCTATATTTATATATATATTTGATATGAAGGTCATCTACTGAATAAAGTTTGAGATTATTGCAGAATAGATTCGATTACTTAGACTCTCATCTTTTCACTCATTGTGATGAGAACCAAAATTGTAATAAAATCATGAAATATTTTGTCTATATTCATTACAACAGTCTAAATAGTGTTTTAATTTATGCAGACCAGCCATTAATATCCTGAATATGTGTTAATTAATGTGTTAATTCTCCAACATTCACCGTGTTTCATTTCATTTAGTGTAAAACCTGCCTGCGCCGACTGGAATAGAATAAAATAGAACTTGCCTGTGTTTGTGTTAAATGTCAGTGTTTCTTTCACAGCAAAGTTGGACTCAACTTCAGCACGTTGCCTGGCAACAGCTGGCTGTCAGCACCCACTCAGGTGTGTGTTAGTGTGTGTGTGTGTGTTAGTGTGTGTGTAACATGGTGAATAAGACTGAATGTGTGGGCAGTTAAAGTGCCGGGCAGATATTCAGAAATAAAATAGATGGATAGAGGAGAGGAGGAGGAGGAGGAGGGAGGGAAATAAGAGAAGAAGAAGAAGAAGAAGACGAGGAGGAGAGAAGAGATGGCATCAACTTTTCTTTTCTCTCTGTATCTCTGTATCTCGCTCACAAACACTTCCAGACAGAGTGGCGTTTCCACGGTGACCACTACGGGATGCCAAACTGGTTGCCGGGAGAGGAAGAGGCGGAGGAAGAGGAGGAGGAGGAAGGAGAGGTCAAAGCCGGTGGATTTTTTCCAGCTTTTCCACAGTGATTGGAGTGTGTGGGTGGGCTCTCTCTCTCTCTCTCTCTCTCTCTCTCTCTCTCTCTCTCTCTCATGGCACCAGTGTGAGTGTGTGGGTGGCTGCATTATTATTATCATTATTATATGCTGTATTATTTGCATCGTGCAGGTTTTGCAGTCAGAAAGTGTGACAGGTTTGTGTTTGGAGGCGTTTATGGACATAAAACAAGTTGGGAACAGGCTGCTTCAGATGTCGGGGTCGTAATGATCTCTGAGCTGAGCAGGATGAGCTGTCAGTTTTGTGACTTTAAATGTGTTGTTGATCCACACGAGGATGAAGAGGAGACACCTTCAGAGTTCCAGAAACTTCCTCTCATCCGATGCTCTACATCCCCAACATGTGTCCTATCGTTCAACATACTTTAGTGTGAATAAACAGTAGTTTGTATCTTTTCGGACACACTGAGCTGTAATTATCACGTCACTTCCTGAGAGCCTCTTTGCTGGTTGGAGAAGTGTAACCATGGTAACCAGTGCCAACTACAAAGTCTGAACTAATTTAAAAAATATATTACGCCTAGCAAAGTGACACCTTAATTAAATTGAAGCGTTATTGACATTACGCCAGAGCTGCCTCCGCTATCGTCTGTTATGTTGTTGTTGTCACTACTGCATTGCATTGTGGGATATTTATGCTGGTGTAGTGTCCAGTGCTTGCATACTGTAATATTTCCCCAGAAATAGTATGCAGTATTGGTTTCATATTAAGGTTTTGGACATATTAAAAACTCTCATGTACTGTTTTCGTTACTAAACAGCATGTTAGTGTGGAGTTGACGCAGCTTTGTTCTGACCAATGACATGAACTCAGGACTAAACTGATAAACAATAACTGAACTTAAAGGAAAAGTCTGTTGACATTCCTAATTTTTTTCTTGTCAACAAATCTCATGTTTGGATGAGCTGATGAACTGATCTACTTACTAAGTATTATGTGTGTATCAAAGCCTGATATATCTTATTCCTCCGTTGTTGTACAGAAACTATTATAAACACGTCAGTGAGAAGGACATCGCTGCACATGGGTCACATGATCCTTCATCATGAAGAGTTTAGTCACGTTAGTTTGTTTAGAAAAGTCTCCAAAGAATATAAATAGTGATGAGACAGTAACCCATACACGGGATCTGTTCACAGAGCTTCACTAGCTTGTTGTGCTACATATCACATCCTCTTGACTTTGTACTGAAGTTCTTTGAGAAATGCATTGTTTATGTGAGCATGTGCATGTGTTCCTGCACATGCTCAGTGGTCTCTGCCGTACCAGGAACGTTACTCCTGAGGATCATTATCTTATTACTATCTCTTTGGAACAGTTTCTAAACGAGTTACAGTAACCAAACTCTTCATGGATGAAGGAGCTTTGTGCTACATAATAAATTTCTCAAAGAATTTCAGTACAAAGTCAAGAGGTTGTGATCTGTAGCACAACAAGCTAGTGAAGCTGTGAACAAAGCAACAGAGGAATAAGATATATCAGGCTTTAGATACACACACAATACTTATTAGTAGATCAGTTCATTGATGGTTTGGAGCTAAACATGAGATTTGTTGACAATAAGAAAAATATAGAAAATCACCAGACATATGCTTTAAACCATACTTGTCTGTGTTGATTAACCAGACGATATAATACAGATGTTAACTGAAACAAAACATTATACTTAACACAAATAAAACCAGGGATAATATGTGAAAGCAACGCTGCAGATAAAGACGTTCTACTGGCTAAAAAAAACAAAAGTCAAGCTTAGTGAGACATATGTTTTTTGGGGTTTTTTTGTTTGGTTTTTTTATTACGATGCAAAAAAAACATCGTAACAGGTTAAAACAACATAACAACAGATGTGTTGCATATAGGATTTATAGCCGAGGCTAATTTGCGACGCCTGACCCTGGTTAGACTTTTCTACTTAAAATAGTCATAACATGTCACTACCAGAGATACTTTAATTAAATAAAGCTCATAATAAACAGTGACATTCTCAATAACAACAGTATTTACATCACATAACAATCTACATGTGTTGCATATGTATACACCTGTATATGTTCCCTAAAACATGGCATTTATGTGCATAATCTGTATCAGCGCATGTATGTTCATCTGTATGTATCTGTTTGTCTATCTATGTGTACAGATCAGTGATCACAGGTTTGGTTTTGTTCAGTCCATGAGGTCCGACATTTTGTGCTGAATGCAACACTGGATCATCATCTGGCCCCAGACCTCCAGGAGCCCCGAGAGTCTAATATTTACTATGTGTCACTTGGTTTTGATCATTTAATTAACTGCATATTTTTCAGGGAATTTGCACACAAAAGGAAAACATCCACAAAGAGGCGTCAATACTCTTGTTATTATTTTAAAAAGTAACACATGATGCATATTCTTAAATAAACTTGAGGCCAATCAGTGTTATTCCATCATATTAATATTAGGACCAGCTGCGTCTGGGTTTCTTCTTTTTGTGCTTCACTTCATGAGAACTTGAAAGCTCACTTTTTTTTTTCCTCCCCCCTCGAGGCAAAATGGCTGCATGCAGACGTGAAGATGAGCAGATGACAAAATGTACATCAAACAGACACTCGCAGCTACACGAGCTGTTACAAGACTTATGAGACAAGAGAGTCGACAGTTCTTGGTATTTTCTGTGGGGAGACACCGCCTGTGGTTATTATTCCATTACAGCCCTCACACACACACTCTACTGTGTCTGTGTGTGTGTGTGTGTGTGTGTGTGTGTTATGTAAGTATGACGTTACATTAAGATCCTCTTCAAACACACATTAACATCTAACACCTCCTCTTCTTCTATGGAATAAAATTAGGGTCATAAGTATTGTAGCTGTGTGTCACCGTATCTGAATGTGTGAAAACATTTTGCATGAAAACATTCAAGTCTGTGAATGTATAAAAGATTTGCATAAATAATTTCCAATGTGTGAGTGCATAAGGAAGATTTGCACAAAGGTTTGCAGTTACACATCGAACTCAGCTGCATGTGTGAATCCCAAGTTTTGAAGCTACGAATCAAATCTAAGAGTTCAAAACTTTTGTCCCATAGTTGACGTTTCCTCCTGAATAGCCAATGGGGAGGCTCTGAAACGCTGCGGGTGCACAAACATATTAAAGACCAACTTTGTGTGTGTGTGTGTGTAATGTCTCGGGGTAGGTTGGCATGACGACAAGGCGTCCACCTCCAACAGTGTATCCATGGGGAGTTGGTCTCTAAGCACTGACACACACACAGACACACACACACACACACACACACTATTGAAGTTGATCTTTAATATGTTTGTACATTAAAGATCAGATTTCATGACAAATAGACGTTTAAAGGATCATCCTGGTGTTTTTCTCACATTTTAGTTAATTTATTACATCTCTGTGTTCCTGCTAACTGAACATTTTTCACAGTATTACATTAGTTTTTAATCTGTAACATTTGTTGACCAGCCTGTGGACAGTGCTGATTGTTTTAACCCACCAGGTAACTGGATCCTTTCATTGATCACAGTCTCTGTAGCTCTTATTGACTCCGTTGTGATTGACAGAAGTCAAACCTGTCAGCCTTCTTCCAAACATTTTGACTCATCAGTCACAGTTGAGCCAGTCAACTAATGAGCTTTTAAATTATGTTAAATTTAATTAAATATAAAATTGACACAACAAAAACCAAGTTAAGTCCAGCGTGTGGAACTGGAGGGATGAACACAGTTCTTCCAGAAGATAATCTCTCATTGAACGTATTGATGACGGTGGTGGAGAGAACTGTCTATTGGTGTTTAAGCACTTAAAGCAGCCCCAAAACCTCCACATGGGCCACTAGAACATCAGAAAGGACCTCTGGAACATCCTAAATGAAAGGACCTGTACAACATCCTAAACAGCCACTAAAATATCCAAAAGGATCCCTAGAACCTCCTAAATGGCCACTAGAACATCTGAAAGGACCCCTAGAACCTTTTAAAGGACCAACAGAGCTTCCTCAGGATCCACAGAATCGACTAATGGACCCCTACAACTTCCTCAATGGCCACTAGAACATCTGAAAGGACCCCTAGAACCTTTTAAAGGGCCAATAGAGCTTCCTCAGGATCCACAGAATAGACTAATGGACCCCTACAACTTCCTAAATGGCCACTAGAACATCTGAAAGGACCCCTAGAACCTCTTAAAGGGCCAATAGAGCTTCCTCAGGATCCACAGAATCGACTAATGGACCCCTACAACTTCCTAAATGGCCACTAGAACATCTGAAAGGACCCCTAGAACCTTTTAAAGGACCCATAGAGCTTCCTCAGGATCCACAGAATCGACTAATGGACCCCTACAACTTCCTAAATGGCCACTAGAACATCTGAAAGGACCCCCTAGAACCTTTTAAAGGACCCATAGAGCTTCCTCAGGATCCACAGAATCGACTAATGGACCCCTACAACTTCCTAAATGGCCACTAGAACATCTGAAAGGACCCCTAGAACCTTTTAAAGGGCCAATAGAGCTTTCTCAGGATCCACAGAATCGACTAAAGGACCCCTATCACCTCCTCAATGACCACTAGAACCCTCTACAGGAACCCTAGAACCCCCTCAGTGACAACAGGACCTCAATAACCTCCTCAGAAACCACTAGAACATCTCAAGATATGCCTAAAACCTCTTGAAGGACCATTACAATCAAATCTGCAGCACAGCCTTGCACAGCCTGGGGGTCAAACCTGTGACATTTAAGTTACAGGACAAAGAAAGAGAAGCCTGCTGTGAGACTTACAGACACTCTGAGACGCTGCAGTGAACCGGCGCTCTGTTCCTGCTGCGTCAGGGCTTTTGTTGTCGTTGCCGTGGCAGCCGATCAGGGATTCTCTCATTGTGATCTAATTGGATCAGATGGCAGGTAATCAGGTCACGTGACGTACTGTTATGTAATCATTGCTGGAGTGTGTTTGTAGACATCAGACAGATACACGGTGACAGATTTCAGCTACAGAACACAGAAAGTTACTTGTGAACTAATTTGAAAACCAAGATTTCATGCTTATCTTTGTTGTTAATTGAATATCTTTAAGTTTTGGACTGTTTGTCAGACAAAACAAGACATCTGAAGACATCACCTTTGACTTTATACATCATCAGATTAATCAATAGTGAAAATAATCATTAGTTGCAGCCTTAATTCTGTTTCTCACTTCATTTTTCCGATCCGAGCTTGCTCATGAAATTCAAGGAATTTCAAGGATATTCTTTGGGGGAAATTCAGTGACTCAAACTCTTCTTGTTACCAAGTAAAATATGACAAATTAACTAGAAAATCCTCACAGGACTGACAGTGACACAGCAAATGAATAAACATACTGATGGTTTATGTATTCTTGCAGCTTTTTATAGTAATGCATCCTAAAGATCCTCTCCAGTCATGTTGTTAGATATATATGAAATATAATGTGTCTAATATGGTTTTTCCACACACACACACACACACACACACACACACACAAAAATCCAGTTGCCTTTGTCACAAACCACCAGGGGAGACAACACATGAGTTGTAACTAAAAACAGATTTGTTGTACATAACTAAGAGATAAATGAAACAACCGAAACCAAACATGGTGGAAACCAGAGGAGAGAGAGCCGACTGCCTCCAGCTTATATAGAAGCCTGTCAGTCCAGGTGAGCTGAAACAGGTAGAGGACAAAGAGTCTTTCCAGAAAGAGTTGTCACACCTAAATATAATCCTTTTAATTAAAACTACATCTCCTTCTTCTCCCTCATTAAAACACACTGGACACAAGATGTCACCTTCTTCACTGTAAAGTCTATTCTCAGTGTTTGTACTCTGGAGGCTTCAAGTTTCCACATCACACCTGCGTAAGCTGCATACTGGACCACGATTGGCTAAAAAGTAGTTGTGATGTAACAAACCCTGCAGATACATCCAGGTGTTAAACTGATATTTAAGGTGAACACAGAGAGACTTTCCTCCTTCAGCAGATGAATCATTCTGCACAGAGAAGAGACATCTGACATCCGACTGGAGGAACAAGAAGAAAAAGCACAAACACAGTGACACACAGACTGCACCATTTTTATTAGTGTATTATTTCTGTGCACAAACATGTACTGACACATAACATCAAGCTTTTTCCTTTTTAAAAATCTGACAGAACAACAGGGAAACTCCACTCTTATCTTATACAAAGTGACTGGACTCAAACCCGAGTCTTTCTACAAACAAAGAAACTCCAATATATCATTCAACAGTCTTCATTCGTAAGTCATTACAGGTAGCTATTTAACAGTTCTGAACACTAGAAGCAGCTGTGAGTGTTGCTGCCCTCACACAGAAAGGGAATCTCGTCAGGGTACGTTTGATTAGTTGGTCAGAAGCGAGTCTTGAAGCCGGAGAGCTCCAGCTTGTCGATGGTTCTCTGGTTGGTGAAGGAGGCTCTGGTGATCCGGCTGCTCGGACTTCCTTCTTTACTCAGCCACACCTTCCTGTGGAGGAGCGAACAGAAGACACGGACACAAGAAGAAAATTCAGCAGGTTCAATATTCAAACCACAAGGTTCTGGAAAACACCGCTGCACGTTAATAAATACTATTTCAACTCAATAATATAAGAAGAAACGTACATAATGTAGCTTTAAGTTATAATCATTAGCTGTTTTAGGAATACCTGTATATCCAACTAAACGCCTTTAGACTGTGAGACAATAATGGAGTACGTTTATTGTGCCGCCTCTAATAAAATCTTGGTCATAATCTGGTGTCATGACTGCATGATATCAACACGTCACATTGTGAGACAGCCTGGTCGCCAGAATAAAACGGTGGCATTGTACGTTTCTGCAAACCACAGAAATGTTGAATATCGACACGTGAAATACGTAGCATATTAACATTTCTACAGTACATATTATATCAACATTTCTACAAAATGTATCATCTCAACATTTCTAAAGTGACGTAGTTCACATGTGATCTATATGAGTTGATTTTTCCCATATAGGAGGAGGAGGGGCAGGTGGATGGTTAGTAAGTTTCTTGGCAGCAAGTTGGAAATCAGCAGAGAACACGGTTCGAGACCACCTCGAAACCGAAACCAATGCCCACTTCCCGTTTTAACCGACAAAAGCGGGTGTTTTTAGCGAGACGTCAGGACATTTGCAGCCGTTTTTCTGGTGAGAAAACCGGCTTTTTTTTTAGTGAGGCTTCGGCCGTTTTTATTTTATTTTTTATTTGTATTTTAACCCAAACCATGATCTTTCCCCTAACCCTAACCAAGTGGTCTTTGTGCCTGAACGTAACCAGACCTTAACCACAGCGTTGTCACACCATAAAACATCATTATTCAAACGGCAGAAATGTTAATATGCTACGTTTGTAGAAATGTCGATATGATACGTAAATCACGTGTTGAAACGTATATATTCAACGTTTCTGTGGTTTGCAGAAACGTTCAATACCAACGATTTCCTCTGGCGACTGAGTCGTGTGAGATGAATGTGTGGTGAATTGTAGCGCTACGATGTTGATAGAATCATAAGAAAATGTCGTTCTGGTCAGCGTACTCTGTTTCCAGGCCCTTCAGTGGCCCTTCCATCTCCTTTGGAGTACCATAAGGCTCCATATTAGGCTCTATTTTGTTTTCCCTGTATATCCTTTGCAGTCTGTTTTTGGGAAAATATAATCCTATCATTGTTACGCCGACGACACCCAGCTGTACCTCCGCTGAGACCTTGTGACCCCTGCAGTGTTAACTCCCTCCTAAATTGCACTGAGGATGTAAAATCCTGGAAGTCCTAATCCTCGGCCCTGCAGACAACTCTGCAACCACATTCAATGCCCTCGCGCCTCTGTCATCTGTCATCTTAGATCACCTGCAAAGTTAAAATCATTCCTGTCCGTTAAAGATTTGGAGACTATAGTTCACGCTTTTACTGTCTCTCGCCTCAACTACTGCAATTCCCTCTATGTAAGACTCAGTCGGTCAGTCTTATCTCGCCTACAACTGGTTCAAAATGTATCAGCTGGACTCCTCACTGGTACCAAGAAGAGAGACCATATCTCCCCTGTACTGGCCTCTATCACTGGTTACCAGAAGTGCAGAATTGATTCTTTTATTTGTTTTTAAAGCACCAGGCTTCCTCTCTGAACTACTCATGCCCTTTTCCAACCTCCAGACCCCTCAGATCTGCTGACCAATCACTGCCCTTCAATCCACAAACTCAGTTAAAAGCTAAAGATGATGTGTTGTAGTTTTTTTTATCTTATTTATGTCTGTGTTGTTACTTTGATCCTGTGTTCTTGTTTGATTGTAACCATCAATGAAATAATCCCACAAATTTAATCTCTCTGTAAAGCACTTTGGTCGACATCTGTTGTTTTTAAATGTGCTCTTTACATAAATTGACTTGGTTTGTAGACGTGGGTTGTAACAGCAGTCACACTAAGACTTTGGTTCTAAATGACTTGATGAAGGTCGTACGTAACGAAACGTTGTAAACCAATAAATATTCCAGCAGTAAGCGAGGCAGTGAGTGTGTGATGTGATACTTTCACTGTTATTCAAATTGTCCTAAAAGTTGTTGGTGGACGAGTCTCACAGTCAGATTTAGGAGCTCTGCTTTGGATTGACGACAAAAGATTTCACCACGTTTCCCTCACAACTGTCAGCTCACATCTCAGAAGCCCAAAATAACACAGTAGCTTTTCTGGAGAGATAATACATGTTGCTGAATCTGGATCTATTGCTTGGATACGTAAATTAAACACACGATCACCACAGGGACTGAGTGAAGAGCTGGACAAACTCACAAACTTAGTTTAACTGTTATCATTTAGCTTTGATACAGTTTGTTGTAAATTATGTAACAATACAGGTGACACAGATGATGGTTTAATTACTGAATGATGTAGCTATCCTATAGGATGCCTTGTGTGATGTTTAAAAAGTGGTTTTATTCCTGTTTGGCCCCTTGATGAAGGTGTAGACTGAAACGTTGAGCTTTGATTCACAACAAGTTGATGAAACGAGTAAGTCCGTGTGCTCCGCCTCATTCAAGCCTCACTGCTTTTGGGACAAAAATGTAGACAAAAACAACAACAAAAAAAAAACACAACCAGCCAGTCAGAGGTCAAGCCAGCATCTGGACGACCAGGGGCATCATGGGAAAATGCAAACATTCCTTCGGCTATATTTAACCCTGAGAAACTTTGTGTCCTGCAGCAGAAAATAGTGTGTTTTACTACTGACTGACTGACCGAGTGTTTTTGTGACTATGTAATGATGCTGATCTTGTGTTGGTGTGTGTGTGTGTGTGTGTGTGTGTGTGTGTAGATTAGAGGAGATTGCAGAGGATCAGGGTCACGTCCGTGTATCTGTACTGAAGCTCAGCCAGAAAGAGCGAGCGAGCGAGCAACAGAAAAGCAGGGGAGGAGGTGGAGAGAGAGAGAGAGAGAGAGGGAGAGCTTGTGAAAGAGAGATGAGCTGTCCTACTTTCTCTTTTTTGGCAAAAAAACTTCTCCATCTACAGTCCACTGATCTGCTGCATGACCTACTACTCTACTGTACACACACACACACACACACACACACACACACACACAGCTTAGTGTTAAGTCTCCAGCAGCTGGATGTTAGTAGGTTTGTAATCTGCTGCCATTTTCCTCTAAAACAACAACACTGATCCCAAACACACATTTGTACTTCTATACTAGTGAGGACCTTCACTGACATAACACCATAAAACATTCTTTAACCCCTTTTTTGTTTCATCATTTTCTATCAGTATCTGTTTGAGTTATTATCTGAAATCTGGGAACACAATCACATGACATGAAAGAAGAAACACGTAGCAGTAAGATGAGCAGAAACAAACAGGTTATTTCTAATAAAAATACAGTGTAGTACCAAGTCAAGAGGTTGTGATATGTAGTACAACAAGTCTGTAAATGAAACCACATTTCTGCACATGTGGCGGGTTATTGTCTTCTCACTATTTTTACTCTTTGGATCCTTTTCTATTGTGACCAAACTCTTCATGATGAAGAAACATGTCACCCAGTGCAGCGATGTGGCTCAATGATGTGTTTTTAAAAGGTTTTTGGACGACAACAGCGGAATAAGATATATCAGGCTTTAGATACAGACACAAGACAAGATCAGTTCATTGTTGGTTTGGATCCAAACATGAGATTTGATGTCGACAAGAAGAAAAATATGACCACATGACCACCACCTTCCTCTAACCCTAAGTATTTATTTGAACCCAAACCATGACATTTTCCTAACGCTTACCAAACCTTAACCATAGCGTTGTCACATCAGATTTTCCAGCAGTGATTTGTAACAGTGTTGGAAGACAAAACGACAGATCAGAAAACTTTTTCTCTTCTCTCTTTCAGTAAACATATGTCATCTTAGGCCTTTTTTTAACACATTTTAAATGCTTTTGTGTCTCTATGAAGTCAGTCTCCAGAAGCACACACACACACACACACACACACACATACAGTCTTTCAGTCATGTTCCTGGATTAATCTAATCCTGCTCATGTGAATGTCAGACACCAGTAACATCTCTTTTTATCTCCTCCTTTCTCCGTTCCCTCTAATTTACTCTCCTTTATCCTTCCTCGTGGTTTTTCACACCTCAACAAGAGACTTTTTTTTTACATTTCTCTTTTCTTCTTCAGTCTGTTCTTATTTCTAAGCTGCTCCGGCTCTCTGAGGATTTATTTTTCTCAGAGTAAAAAGTAGAAACCACCCACTTGTTCACCTCCCACCATCATCTCTCTCTCTCTCTCCATTTGCATCCTTTCCTTTAACCTCCTCCCTCTCTTTCATTTTCCTCTCCTTTCTTCCCACCTCCTCGGTCTCTCTCTCTCTCTCTCTCTCTCTCTGAGTTTCCTCCTCTCCTCTATCCATTATCTCCTTCCTCCCCTCCTCTTCTCCTCTTTCTCTGCCCAGAGGAACAGCTGCTTCCTGTTTCCCAGGCCGTGGCAGGAAGTGAGGTCGCGGTGAAAGTGGAGTCAACGGGAAGGACGTGAGAGTGAGCGCGGAAAAAGATCCCTGAGAGAATGGACGGAAATAGTAGAAAGTGTATGTTTAATCCTTTCAATGAAAGTGAGTTTCTAACAGTGACAGTCAGGTTAAACATGATATATTAGGTATTTAACCAAACCACAACAAAGAGCCAAAATCTGCTTTTAGTTCCTTCAACTTTTACATCAAACCATTTTTTCTCTTCCTGTAATTCTTAGTCGAAATGTGATCAAAGTCCAAACACAAGACTGGATCTGATAAGACAGAAAATACCTTTTTATCAACATTTACATTAACAGATAGATGAAGGCAGCACATTTCAGGTTTTCTATGTCTGACGAGGCCTTTAAATAAAAGTTGTGACATGCAGATTTAATTAAATGTACATTTTCTTAAATATCAGATCTCTCCTCTTTCCATTTTCTGTAATAAAAAAGTTTTTACGCTTCTTTTGTTTCTGTTAACTCCACCCGCCTGGCGCTGCAAAGAGTAAAAACAAACACACAAGAATTATGTGACTTTCTTTTTTACATGGGTCAAGTGTGTTTGTGTGTGTGTGTGTGTGTGAGTGTGTGTGTGTTTGTGTGTGGTAAGAGAGCAGCAGATCCCTGAAGGCGGCGGCGGCGGTGATGTCATCTAAATGAGACATCCACACCCCGGTGACATCACTCCCGACAGACAGAAAGATTGAGAAAACAAACTGAGCTCCGTCTTCAAGTTTCATGATTGATTATCGGTTATTACCATCAGTCCGGGAGGACGAGACAGAAAGAGGACAATGAGGAGCAGAATTTATGTAACTATCAGATGAATCTCAAATGTAATCAGGTCATAAAGAAAAAAAAGCTCTTTTCTCTCAAGTATTTGGACTGAGAGGAAGAGGATGTTTAGATATTATAATAAAGTGCCAGAACACATGATTTAATAACCCAGAAACATAAAGATTTAGTTTTAAGTTACACCAACAGTATGACTTAAACTTCCTGTTTTATAAGAAATTTAATGCAGGAGGCGTCATTTACCACTGAAGTCATTAGTCAAGGAGTCATTTAGTACATCTGGACTCCTCAATGATCAACAAAGGAAAACATTTTTTTGGCACTTTCTGCTTTTAGAGGACAGTTATTGGCTCAGAGGCCAACAGGAAACAAGAGGAGAGAGAGAAAGAGATGCAAAAAAGGTTCCTTACTGGACTACAGAGGTAATAAATATGTCACATGTACAGTAACCGTTCAGCTAGCGTGGCGCTCCAGAAAATACATTTCTGTTCTACAAATGATGTCTAGCCAGCTGAGAAACTTTCCATAAATTCGAAAGGCTCTCTCCAGAGTCAGTGTTTGGTTTGTTCGTTCTGGGCTACTGTAGAAACATGGCGGTGCAGCTGTGGCTCTGTGGAAGAAGACTCGCTTCCTCCTTCCTTATATTCCATCTCTGCCGAGTCCGTTCCTCTAGATGCCACTAAATTCTACACACTGCACCTTTAAGTGTGTAGGTGGACCTGTGATTGGTGTCATGAGCAGTTTTATGTGTTTTCCACCAAACCACTAATACATTTTTTTTTAAATTCAGAATCATGTGTTTAAATTTTGATTTTTGTAACTTCTTCTTGCTTTTTCACGTTTTTCTTTCTCATCTGTTGTGAACAAATGTGTTTGGGTCATTTTGTTGGTATTAATGTATTTAGTATATTAGTTTAGTTTGTATTTTTTGTGTATTTTACAACACATTTTAATAGTTCAACTTAGAAGTAAAGAGGTGTCAGAAAACCTGCTCAGACTGCAGCTCTTGGGCTGTGAAGGTAAAGACCGCCATCTAGTGGCTGGAAAACAGTAACACCACATCACCATCAGTGGTGAATGTAATGTGTGCAGTATACAAAAACCTCCATTCTTACACCCTTGATTCAAACAATGGAAGAAAGCTCAGGAAGAGTAACAGAGGAGGGATCTCTCTCCCAGGACTTACAGACAGAAAACACATGTGTGTACAGAATAGACAAAGATAGTAAAATATAAAATAAATACGCTAGTCTGTTGTGTCACAGTGTAACAGTGTGTACTCACATCTCCTCCACCATGTCAGCAGGACCCTGGACCTGTCCCACCACCGTCCCACTGTAGGTGTTCTTCACCCAGCCGACCAGACCGAGTCGCAGACCCTCCTTCTCTGTGTACTGGAGGGAGGGAGGGGGGGAGGAGGGGAAGGGGTTAATATCACAAAGACTAGTACAGTAAAGTACACAGCAACAACTGGATGGGATATGTAGAGAGTTACTGAGTTATCTGGATAACTTTGAGTCTTTTTATGTTATCTCATGTTCCAGATTTGACATGAACAGACTCAAAGCATTAAAAAAATCCTCTACAGCCTGTTGAGGTGAGACAAACTGTCTCTTAGAGTTGTTGTGGACTGACTCTGTGACGGCTGAGCGCAGAGTGTGAACCCAGAAGACACACAGACACATGCAGACTAAACAGACTAACATGACTAAGAAGACTGCGGCTGTATGCTGTATATTCTAAGCCAGTGGTCACCAATCCTGCACGTGGAGAGCTACTGCCCTGCATGTTTTAGGTATCTAAATTCAATACGTATTAACTTGTTAAGCTTGAAAACGAGTTAATAATTAGAATTAAGTGTGTTAGAGCGGGGAGATACCTAAAGTTCTGAGCTGTAGGGATCAGGTGGATGGTCAGGTGATCGCCAACCCAGTCGCCAGAGGCATTGAACGTTTCTGCAAACCACAGAAACGTTGAATATCTACGTTTCAACACGTGAAATATGTATCATATCAACATTTCTACGAACGTAGCATATTAACATTTCTACCCGTTGAATAATGATGTTTTATGGTGTGACAACGCTGTGGTTAAGGTCTGGTTAGGTTTAAGCACAAAGATCATGGTTTGGGTTAAAATAAAAATAAAAAATAAAATAAAAACGGCCAATGTCTCACTGAAAAAAGCCGGTTTTCTCGCCAGAAAACTGGCTGCAAATGTCCTGACGTCTCACTAAAAACATCCGCTTTTGTCGGTTGCAGACATTGGTTTCAGTTCAAGGTGGTCTCGAACCGTACTCTCTGCTGTTTTCCAACTTGCTGTCAACAAACTTACTAACCATCCACCTGACCCTCCTCCTTCTATATAGGAAAGATCAACTCATATAGATTACATGTGAACTACGTCACTTTAGAAATGTTGAGATGATACGTTTTGTTGAAATGTTAATATGCTACGTATTTCACGTGTTGAAATGTAGATATTCAACGTTTCTGTGGTTTGGAGAAACGTACAATGCCAACGTTTTATTCTGGCGACCAGGCTGTGATAACTGAGGTGGAAAAACTCTGTAGTGACGGCTGCTGGACCGGTGGGGAATGGCATCAGTTATGATCGGGTCATGCTTGATAACAAGTACGTTTCTTCAAATGGCTGCACTGAAAGGTGGAGTGAAAAGTCGGCCATCGTAGAGAGAGGGGGGATGTGAAATCTTTTAAATATGGGGGGTAATATATATAAATTTTCAGACAGTCTTTCCTGGAAGACAGTCATAATGTTGCACTCAGTTGTTCACATTAAAAGTGACAGAAATAGTTGTTTAAAGAACGAAAGAGAGAGCTGAGAAAGAAGTTCAAACCTCGGCTGCTTTCTCGTCTCAACGTTGACCAATTACGATGTGAAGAGAACAGAAATATCACATCAGAGGAGTCGGAGAGTTACAGACATTGTTGGACGCAGCTCCTGCTAATCCAACGTTGAAAAGGTGACGAGAGGAGGTTCTGATGGAGGATACTAGTCCCTTTAGGGTCGGGTTACTTGGTAGAGACTCGATTTTATTTAGTCACAAGGACGGAGCTTTCTGGTCGCACAGAGGCAGAATAACCACAGAACTTCCTGTCTGTCTGACTCTACTGTAGACAGGACTTTCTATATTAACATTAACCATCAACCCACTGAAGTGCGGCTGATTTAGAGCTGCTGGTGTTTGTTAGTAGTGATGTGGAGAAGGTGTGTAGAGGAGCAGTCAGTGTTCACGGCCTATAAGAACCCAGGATGACTGTTATGATCTGTATCTGTTTACTAGTTTCTCTGCCTTTTTAAAAATGAATTTTAACGGTTTCATCAGTCTGTGCAGAATCTAAGAGACACTGAGCTGCAGTTAAAGTGATTTCTTGTCTTAAAGTTGGAACAACCTGCTTTTGTTTACAGAGTTTAAACTGTTTTTGATGTTATTTATTATGTAAAGTCCAACAAAGCTGCAACATACAGACCACTGTTTAGTAAATAAAATCCTACCATATTTTAGCACTGATAGCAGGATTTCAGGAAGCACTGATTATTATCGTGATAATAAACTGTTTACCGTGATATTTTCACCCATCATACCATGCAAATTTGATACCAGCACATCCCTTGTGGGGGGAGGAGGGTTTCTGTAGCTATTCAATCATCTGACAAGCAGTTTTTGACAGAGTAGACTGGCTCCTTTAGGCCCAGAAATAAGTTCCTCCAGTGGAAAAAGGGTGTTAGTGAACAGGAATTTAGATTTGGCACAAAGAAACTCACCATTCTGAAACAGACTCCTGTCCAGATTTAAAACAGAGAGAGAGAGAGAGAGAGAGAGAGAGAGAGCATTATTTAAAATATGTAATCAGAGAACAGCAAAGATTCATTATAACAGCTTGTTTATAAAAGTCTTTAAGCTGTTCATGTGTAATTTTATAAAATAAATGTTTTAGTTGCGTATTTCCACTGATTAAAACAAACAGCTGACTGGATCTTCTGGTCAATGTGTCTCTCATGAGGCTGCAGGAAGTGAAAGTGAAATGACATCCTCGTGTGCTCATTCCTAAATTAAGCAGCGGCGGATCGTTTTACAGCCTCGGCTCACAGAGTGGAGCAGAAAACAGGAGAAGAAGAAGAAGAAGAAGAAGAGGAAGAAGAAGAGGGAGGGAAGTGAAAACATACAAACCCTGAACATGACCGAAGATCTCAAAGTCCACCGACTGCAGTTTGCTTCCTGCTGATTCACCTGCAGACATCCTGAGAGAGAAAAACAAAAAACTGTCCCTTTAACAGAGGAAGAGGAGGGTGAAGAACGAGTGAACGCTCTCTGTGTGTATCTGCCTCTCTTTCACTGCTCTGCACCAACATGGTCACGTCTTCCTCCAGCTTTTTTTTTTTTTTTTTTTTTAAAGGAAAATGTCACCACTACTTAGAGAGGATGTCCCCTCCTGTGCTGATGGTCTTTGTAGTCCATTAAAACTACAAACACTGTGCTGCTATTTATTCATTTACTTTATTTATCTGTCTTTTATTAGTTCATTTTATAATTTGTTAAATCTCCCACCTGCACACGGAGCACAGGTGGGAGGTTGGTTTAAATTAGACGTGTTGAAAACAGTCGTCTCAGAACCTCGTCAAGCTGCTGCTGCTTTAATTTTATCAACATGAGTGAACTAAATACTTGCTGCAAACATGCTGCAATAATAGATTGTTGAAACATAGACGCCAACAGATGCTTGAAATATAAATTATAAGTTATTTCAGTTAAACTCTCTCCAACCAAAAGTGGCACAGAAAGAAACGTTTAGTGTGGTTGTTGCGGCCTGGAGACCAAAACATAACAAGGACGCCAAAACCTCTAATTTAACAACAAAGGAGATGGAGATCCCAGCCAAAAAGAACAAAAGACAGGAAGTTACTGGGCCAGCCACGCCTTTACTGGGCCGTCGCACCCAGCTCATTCCCCTACTTATTAAAAGAAAAGTGTACTCAACCTAATCAAAACCAAACCCGAAAACTAGACCACCAGTGATCTCCAACCCAAACTAAAACAACAAACTTTCTCGGTATCTGATCATATTGCTTTTTAATAATGAGGGATATTTCTCACAAGTGTGGTGTGCTTTTATTTTGAAAGTTTGATTGACATGTGTACTGTCAGGTGTGTAGAGACACAGAAAAATACTCATATATTTGAATGGAGAGTGTGAGTGAACCCACACCTTTTTGAACATTTACTGCTTCCACATAGTTTTAGATACAAACTTCATTTGAACTTTAAATGAGTCACGAGACTTTGACCTACAAATCTTGAATTTACATGTTTTTTCTATCTTTTATTGTTTTTGAGATATTAGAGTGTGAGTTTTAAAGTCTTTTCTTGCTCCTCCTGTGATTTTATAATGAGTGTGTATTGCGGAATGTTTCACAGCACTGAGGGAGTGACATCACCAGGAGCAGTTGGAGAGGAGGATTTTAGAGTACGCTTCTTGTGAAATCTCCTCATAAATCGCATGACTTTGGCCAAATCTGACATTAAAAATCATATTTTAGTAGGAAATTTCGTTATTTCGTTGAGAATCCATTGATACAGGTTTGAAAGTGGTCAGACTTATAGTTTAGACATCAGAAGCCTCTGTTTGACACAAAGTTCATGCCCATAGATTGCCTCCCCATTGGTTTACATTGTAAGGTGTGATGTGACACTACAACTTTAAGAGGGATTTTTTGAGGAGTTCTTATTTTATCCAAATTGAGAATCTAAGGATAGACGGTGTCAAATGTTACACAGATTCTAAAGCCTTTCGGGCAAATCTGTGATTGGTTATATTAGATTATATAAACGTGACTTGACTTGTCAGCAAAGTTGGCTGTTAATTATGAAAATAATTAGGCTGTAAAAAAAAACAACCCTGAAATTTGTTTTAAATCTCACTGGACTAAACTCTTACTGTATGGACAACTGTATTGTATTTAATGTTTAGTAATTTAAGGATTTAGAAAGTCTGTAAAGGAACAAAATAACTGGTGGCTTCCAACCCTGTTTTATATATTTTGCTGCTGTCTGTATTATATTAATAGTATTTAATGTTCAGTTATTTAAATAAATGTAACAGGGGACTATATTAGTCACACAGTTTATAATAAGGCCCCTTGTTAAGTTTCTTTTATATTGCTGATAATAGTGACAGCCTACAGTCTCTGCGTTATGTTGTGATGATGATGATGATGGTGGACTGACGGCAAAGACACCCAGACAGCTCCGATGTCGATTCAATGATGTCGGGATCTGGGGGATACAAGCCCGGTCTCAGTAAAACTATTTAACATAAATAAAATCATAATCTAAAGAAACTTACAATATTAATAAATGATTTCTGTGATGAAGCTTAATAACCGTTAAATAACAAGTTACAGGGCCGACGGTCTAAACTTGATCAAAAACTCATTATATTACAGATTATTGATATAGATGAATCAGTTCACATAGATAATCACTCTGAATGTCAATATAATTATAATTAGTAATAAAGTCTCAGGTCAGCTATACATTAATATTTACAGGTTTCCATTTAACAGTCACACACTTGTTTCCATGGTGATGAGCTTTATAGCTGCATCGTTACCGTGGATACTATGTAGCCAAATATTAAATATAAGATAACAGCATAAAATAATGGAAATAACACAAATATCTACACTTTACAACTATTAAATAAAGGTAAAATTACTGACAAAATTATATTCTATATTAAAAGATTTTGCTATTAGACATAGTGACCATTTAAAGCTCAACTAATGTATTAAATGTAACATGCAAGAGGCAGATGTTACATAAAGGAACAAAATAAACCTTTTAACTGGTGGCCTCTGTTTTTATATATTTTGCCGTTGTCTGTATTTGTTGTTATTCTTGTGTTTGAATGTTTTTGAATGAACCAGTTAAAAGTTAGAAATGTGTTCAGTACTGAAACCGTCCACTAGATGTCAGTCAGACCTCACTGAAACCAGCGGGGGGGCTCTTTAGCTCTGATGTCACTGGAGATACAAACCTGACACTAAAACACACACACATACACACACACACACACACAGTAACACATTACACCTGACGCTGTCTACCACAGTGTTACCATGAAACTACAACATGTATCTGTCCTCTCAGGAAAACTACACAAACACTGATGCAACACAAAATATAAAAAAAGATTATTATCATTATTTAAAAGATGTAATTACATTTTAAAATAATTCACACACTGCAGAAAGGACCAGTGTGTGTGTGCTCTGTCACAGTGAGGACATTTATGGGAACTGAAGACATTCTTGTTAAGTGGGTAGAATTAGAAAAGTGGGGAAATGTTTGCAAACTGGGGACATTTTCTTAAGGTGGGAACTCTTTCTCATGCTTAGAGATGGTTACAGAGTGTATTTTGTCAGCGAGGGTCCTCACAAGTATCTAAGTACATACACAGACATTGTTATCGTGTTCATGTGTGTAAATATGTGAGGATATGAAGTCGAATCTCTTCATTTGTGTGTGTGTGTGTGTGTGTGTGTGTGTGTGTGTGTGCGGAGACCATCTAGGAAAGAACTCGGCGATCAGACCATCACGTTCCTCTTTAAGCCGTTTAATGCCACAGTAACACACACTATAATCTCCACACACACGCTGAGCACATACAACAATTAGGACAAACATACACAGACTATAACGTCCCCCCCCAACACACACACACACATGTACATATTCAGAACATGAGAAAACACACACACACACACACACACTCAGTAATATGACAGTGCCCTAATCTAGTGTGAAAAGAAACACCAGGAGTTAAAGAGGCTTTAAATCCAACACGCTGCTCACATTTCTGCTGCAACACCGTGTCCTTCTGCACTCAGACCTGAACGTATCACCTGTCCCGTAAACACGGTGACACCCGAATGTCTCACAGCTGAAGTGAATCCTTGTGCAAACAGCAAGAAAAGAAAACAAGCGTGATGATGGTGAACTAACTGTTACCAGGAACTGAAACCTGTTGGTTCATGTTTGTCATGTGATTGTTATCTATTATACCAGCCCAACTGTCTTTTAAAATACTGATTAGCAACCTTTTCAAACGGTCGGGAAACTATCTTGACTCTTTTGAGAGTAATTATTCTCTATTGTTATTACTTCCTGGTTTGTGTTTCTGCAGAAGTTAGTTAGAAACTGGCTGGTGAGGAAAGTTATAAATATCTAGCAGCTGTGTTTCCCAGAAGGCTGATAACATGATGGAGAAATCCATTTAAGAAACCTTCTTAAGCTGAAGAAATGTTTCCTAAAAGCATCGTAACTAAAGACGCTCATAGAAATGATCTTTCTCCCCATTCGTAGGAGGTTGAGATCGTTTTTTCCTCAAGTTTTGTTTATTTTAAGTTTAAACTTTTATCCTGAGCACTGATGGTCTTTAAGTGACGTTTGATATAAGATGAATCATAACCTGTAAATTAAAATATAAGAAAACAAAACTAAACTGTTTTATTCTCTCTCTTTCATAATATTCATGTTCGTCTCTTCTGGCTACTTTGCTTTGATATTTTAAGGTCTCATATCTTTTCTATTTTTATATATATATGGTGTTTACATTGTTTGCTGCATGCATATGTTTCTATAATACAGTAACGCATCGATCAGCAGCAAAATCAACCAGCTTCCACACAGGAACATGAATCATAAAGACTGTAGTTAGTTGTTTACTGCACATGAAGCTTCAACAATTCCAAGTAGAAAACATTTCTTTGTGTCATTTACAACACTTTGTGATCTGTGTATTTTAATGTAAAGTAGCAGAACTTACACACAGTTAAACATGCAAAGTTACTTTAAAGCGATCATCATCATCTTCATCACCACAGAGAGCCGACGTTAAGAAGCTCTTAACGGCGTGTTTGTGAAGTTCTGCTTTTGGGAACCGTGCGAAGAAATCAGAGCGTTCATAGAAATAATATTAATGTATAGAACAAGTTTCTAAAACAGGGTTAATAAAGAGAATAAAAACAAAATAAACCATCGAACAAAATAGAGACACAACTGAAAATCACAACCGAACAAAAACACAAGTTTAATACATGGATAAAAGAACACAGTCAGCAAAAAATGTGATTTAAAAGATGAGCAGGAACAAATAATGACTCAGCTTAGTTAGAACATGACTCAGATCTGCTCATCGCATCATCAACATTTCAGCTGCTGTTTCTCTGAGTAAAGCCTGCACGTCTTTATTTTATCTCAACATTATCTCAGTTTCTGTTTTTATTAAAGCTGCAATCATTCGGTTTTTGTTGTTGTTGTTGTTTTGGCCACCAGGGGGCAGAAAACAAGCTGACAGATCATGATCACCACATTCAGCTGTTTGCAGCCTAATATTCTCTCCCCTTTTAGCTCTAGTTTGGTCTCCACCAACTCCTGAGAAATATTATAGTTTATATTGAACCTTTTTTTTTAAAACAATTATTTCAAAATGCAGCCGCCAGGATTTTAACAGGCGCCAGAAAACAAGAGCACATCACAGCCTTTCAAGCATCTTTACACTGTCAATTTTAGGATTCATTTTAAAATGTTTATTACATTAAAGCCCAGATGGTTCTGGCCCTCCGGCTACGTTTCAGACCCTTTAACTCCATACGTGCCGTCTGTTCTCTGAGGGTTCACAGAGCTCTCCTGGCTGTTCAACAGTCTAGACTGATAAACAGAAGAGACAGAGACGTCGCAGTCAGTGGTTCAGTCTGTCCGGCACGTATGGAGTTAAAGGGTCTGAAACGTAGCCGGGGGGCCACAACCATCTGTTAAAATCCTGGCGGCTGCATTTTGAAATAATTGTTAAAGAAATAATAAATAAGATAAATTATAATATTTCTCAGGAGGTGGTGGAGACCAAACTAGAGCTAAAAGGGGAGAGAATATTAGACTACAAACAGCTGAATGTGGTGATCATGCTCTGTCAGCTTGTTTTCTGCCCCCTGGTGGCCAAAACAACAACAAAAACTGAATGAAAACAGCTTTAATAAAACAGAAAGTGAGATAATGTTGAGATAAAATAAAGACGTGCAGGCTTTACTCAGAGAAACAGCAGCTGAAATGTTGATGATGCGATGAGCAGATCTGAGTCATGTTCTAACTAAGCTGAGTCATTATTTGTTCCTGCTCTGTGCTGATGGCTTTAACCTTGACTTCTGCATAACCTGCACACACACACACACACACACACACACACACACACACACACACGCACACACACACACACTCAGCTGTTACTGGTCTCACTCCCACCTCAGGCTCAGTGTACTAAACTGGAGCTTTTTGGCTTTTGCCTGAAGACCAGTTCCAGAAGTGGGAGACTGAGTGTGTGTGTGTGTGTGTGTGTGTGTGTGTGTGTCGCCAGCTGAATCAGCTCCAGAAGTCAAACTGTCGAGTCTGACTGGTCGTCGCCTGGAACATCAGTAGCACACGTTACTGTTGTCACTTTTTGAAAAAGTCAAGTTCAAACAGATTCAAACTAACAAGTAATTTGTTCAGATTAATTCAAACGCAACCCGTATACCGTAACGTGTCGGAGATACAGTTTGCTGTGACTGTCGTAAGCACATATATGGGCACAGTCTTACTGTTCAGTATAATCTTTATATTTTCTGCTTGGTGTCATAAAGCTGTAGCAGGTTTGTAGAGTTGATGCTGCTCCGCTCTGCTGTCTCACCTGACAGGTAAACTAGCTGCTGATTCCTCAGATGTGTTGTCGTTGTAGAGTACCGAAGCTGCTTTTTACAAAGTTGCTTTTCTTTGTTGGTAATTTTGCAACCCGGTCGCTTGAAGAAAACGTTGAATATATACGTTTCAACACATGAATTACGTATCATATTAACATTTCTATCCGTTGAATAAAGATGTTTTATGATGTGACAACGCTGTGGTTAAGGTCTGGTTAGGTTTAGGGGGAAAGATCATGGTTTGGGTTCAAATAAAAATAAAAAATAAAATAAAAATGGCCGATGTCTCACTAACAAAAAGACGGTTTTCTCGCTAGAAAAACAGCTGCAAATGTCCCGACGTCTCGCCAAAAACACCCGCTTTTGTCGGTTGAAACAGGAAGCGGACACTGGTTTCGGTTTCGAGGTGGTCTCGAACCGTGTTCTCTGCCAAGAAACTTACTAACCATCCACCTGCTCCTCCTCCTCCTATATAGGAACGATCAACTCATACTGATCATGTGAACTACGTCACTTTAGAAATGTTGAGATGATACATATTTCACGTGTTGAAACGTAGATATTCAACGTTTCTGTGAAACGTACAATGCCAACGTTTTATTCTGGCGACCAGGCTGTAATTTTGCCGTCTACGATGTAGAACCCAAAATACTGAACGCCTGGGACACACTGGATGCCTGAACTTCCGCAGTGTTTGTGTGTATGTCGCTGAACCGCTGCGTCTCGCATACACAGGAAGCGTGTCTGCTGCGGCGTTTCTGCCACTGGCGGCTCTATTCTGCTTACCTTGCACGCACCACGTGGAGAAAATAGGCGAGACCTTGAATCTCTAGATGGCGCGAGGCTGCTGCTGGGCTGCGTCTGTTAACATGGGCGCCGAAATGAAAAGCAAGAGGTTCCTCGACGCACACACGCTGCTCAGATGCTTCGATGTCATGATTATCCAATCAGTGCGTCTTTGCTCACTACTGTCCGTGTCCATTTTTATTTATTAGCTTAGTTTACTGGCAGGTCAAAGAGCTGCGATGGTCAAGCTGATTTAAAGAGCGCCCTCTGCTGGATCAGAAGTTAAACTACTTCAAATGGTCTGTTGTGTTTATAGAATAAATTTGAATTTGAACAGTTCGAATATTTAATTTTCCCCTGCATTCGAATGAAAGTTTGTATTTCAAATTAAAAGTGACGCTATAAAGCACACACACACACTCAGCCTCCATACTGTTCATTAATGTAACGTCCTTTAAAACTGATAAAACTACCTGTAAAAACAGCGACATCACCGCCCGCTGATACATTTTTGCTGTGACAGTCAGACTGATCTGCAGTACCTGCAAGAACCTGCGTTCTAAATATAGTAAACAGTATTCAGTTTTGTATGCACAACAGTTCAGACTCAGTTAAAGCTTCAGACATTCATAGAAAATAAGACAGATTTCAGTTAACGGCTTGTCAGTCTGAATCCTGAAGGACGCCAATCCCAACAGGAGCCAGGAGGTCAGAACGTACCGGAACATCAAGTACATACAGCACGCCTCAACACACACACACACACACACACACACACACAACCTGCATCCCAGTATACAGCCCTGTACATCGTCAGCAGGGATTGAAATCAAAGGAACAGCTGAAACATGAAAAATACACAGAGACATAATGTAATGTTACACAAATAGATGTACAGAACTCTCTAACATTTTACTTCCCTCTCCGTCGCTCCGCATCCTTTTTACTGGCGGCGTTATGTGTCGGACTTCAGAAAGTCACAGCTCCCAGCCAAAATAATAGTCTGACATGTTAACCCCCCCCCCCCCATTAGAAACACAGAACGTTGTTTTTACGCTGCAGTTTTTGAACAGATTAAACAAACGATAAATGATGTGTTAGTGAGTGTTAGAGATGCTGCCTTGAGGCAGTCTAACTGTTTCCTCCTGACTGTTTTCAGTCTTTGAGTTAAACTAAACTAACTAGCTGGTGACTTTAGCTTCATATATGAGAGAGGTGTCACTCTTAATTTAAAGAGTTTAAATTTAGGGAAAATGGGAAATAAACTATTATTATATTTTAGTTTTCAGGACAATAAGACCATTTTTAAATGTTAAAAAGGAAGCTGATAAAACAAATTGGATATTAAAATGACAAATTTTGAAATTAAAGAGTAAAGATTAAAATCCTGAAATGGACCCAAAAAAAAAGATTCAGTTTGTCTGATGAAGAGCTGAAGATCAAAACACTGTTAATACATTTAATTTATTCAGTTTTTATCTGATGCACCTGCAAGAACACAGAGAAAAGAGAACATGTTGTTGCATGTTATCCATTTCCATGTGACGTTTAGTATTATGTAAATGTGACAGTATGCACACAGACATAATCCACTCAGCAGTAATGTGGTGGTGCAGTAAACATTTATTTTTTAACCTCCGGTAAACAATTTGGCCCCTTGTGGACAGTGGAAACAAGCTGAGAAGATAATATTCATCACTTTTTTAAGTTGATATGTTGAACTTGTTAGCAAACAGTTGCTTTATTTCCACATCCAGCAGTTACGGAGCAACATTATCATTCATGTGGAGTCGTGTTTCTGTCCACCTGGTGAATGTAAGTCCAATATTCACTCTCTTTTAGCTCTGTTTTTACTCTCTACCAACTCCTGAGGGAAATATCTGGCTCTTTATCTGCTAAATGCTCCACTATGTTCACCAGCTAGTCTACAGCTAACTGTGTCTGTTTGGTGCTGAGCAGGTAGTGTAAAGTGACTTTTTAGAGATTTATCTCTGAAAACAGCTGCCTGCTGCGGCCCAAAACGACGCTATGAGACGCTGAGAGTGAACCAGAACAGTAAAGTTGCAGCCGGACAGATAAACAACGAGCTGAAACTCACTATAAAGCTCCGTAAAGCCGAGAGGAGCTGCAGAGTCTCTGATAATTCTCTGTAGGTTCATCACTATAAGCCACAACCAACACATTACACACTGACAGATCATATATTGTTATATAAATATCAATTATAGCCTCTTTAAGATTAAGTTCTCATCAGATTACCTCAGATAAACATGGTTTGTTTGTGTTTGGAAGCTGATTTGTTCTGTTGTTCTGATGACATTCATGATATCAGTGGATGAGATGGCTGATTGAAGGACATCCCACGCAGCTCACTTTTTAAAATTAGCTCCATCTTTCCGGTCTCGTTTCCACTGCTGGTCTTTAGGACAGCACACACCGCCGGGAAGCACGGGGCCGCGGTTTTTCTTGCTCTCGCTGTCTCTCTCTGCCAGGGGCCGGTGTTGTGCTGACAGCCGGGGACGCTGACATGAAGCTAAGATGATCGCTCCTGTAGAAATATTTACTATACACAACCACAACACACACACAACCACCTCCCCCACACAGCCACACACATACCGAACATATCTCCAAACACACACACACACATACTGTATACAAGAAACACAAGAGTGTTAACATGGCCTTTTAGAAGAGTGTGGTGAAGTTTTTTGTTAGATCTGTATGTGTGTGTGTGTGTGTGTGTGTGTGTGTGTGTGTGTGTGAAATCAGTCTTCAGGGATGATCACAAAGAGCTGTAAAGGTAGATGTTGATGAACCACAGACTGTATATAAAGATGGACGACATCTCCACTTCCTGCCGCTGTGCAAAAGTGAAGCCGATATATCTCGTTTTCAGGAGCTGCCATCTTGCTTGGGAAGGTTGGAGAGCAGTTGTCACAGCTGTCAATCATGATGTCACGTCCCCTTTTTATATCATCAAATAACTAATTAAAAACAAACGTATCAGAAAAATGAGCACTTGAACAAACATCAGCGCGATAAGAGATATTTAAAATGATAGAAACCATCGTTGGGCAAAATGTATTTGACGTATACTTTGATATTTTAGTTTGGCCGACGTCCTATCAGCTAACACGGAGGGGGCGGGACTTATGACCTATACTGCAGCCAGCCACTAGGGGGCGATCAAGATATTTTAGCTTCATTTTTGGGGAGTTGTCATGTCCTCCATCTCTATATACAGTCTATAGTACAAACAATAAAAATTCTGCATCGTTGAATAAAAATTTTTGGTTAGGTGTTGACAGCAGCTGGGGGAGGGAGTGTGTCGGTGTCTGTGTTTGATTGACAGCAGCTGGAAGAGGGAGTGTGTCGGTGTCTGTGTTTGATTGACAGCAGCTGGGGGAGTGAGTGTGTCGGTGTCTGTGTTTGATTGACAGCAGCTGAGAGAGGGAGTGTGTCGGTGTCTGTGTTTGATTGACAGCAGCTGAGAGAGGGAGTGTGTCGGTGTCTGTGTTTGATTGACAGCAGCTGGGGGAGGGAGCGTGTCGGTGTCTGTGTTTGATTGACAGCAGCTGGGGGAGGGAGCGTGTCGGTGTCTGTGTTTGATTGACAGCAGCTGGGGGAGGGAGCGTGTCGGTGTCTGTGTTTGATCGACAGCAGCTGGGGGAGTGAGTGTGTTGGTGTCTGTGTTTGATTGACAGCAGCTGGCAGGCTACCGGTGTAACACTGACAACAGAGACAATGTAAACAAACTGCTGTAGCTACAAGTCATGTACAGACAGCGTGTTGAGGTATGTTTACATGCTGTATAATGTGCTGCCACTGAGCAGCCAGTTAGCTATCTGGCTGCCAACTGACGTTAGCGGTACATTCTTCCCTGGTGAATGTTTGTTTGTTGGCTCGTTCAACAAGCTAAGCTGCAGGACAAGACGTGTGTTCATGTTTGTAAGTTAGATAAGAAGGAGACTTTAGCAGGAAAGCTAATGTGAGTTGTTCAGAGTCTTGTGTTGTGTAGCAGGATGCAATCAGGCTCAGTGTGACCGTCTGCTCTGACTGTGTTAGAGCGATATGTTATCATTTTCTGCTGTATGGAAATAAGGACTCCAGCTAAAATATAAATGTCTCCCTTTTGCAGAACACACGACAAGTGATTTACAGAGCAGATATGTTGCTGTAGGAGACAAAAAAAGGCAGTTTCCTTTCAGTTGGAGTTCAAAAAGTGACTCAAAACGATAAATGGATTATCAGAATAGTAGGTGATTCATTTTCTTTCAGTCAGCTATTCAACCAATCGTTGCAGCACTACATGACAACACAGTTTAAAGTCCAGAGTAGTTCACAGACATTTGTGTTTCCTCACCTGTAATATCAGTCAGCGCAAAGGTGGAGGACTTTGTTTGCACACATACGGTAAACTGTGTGTCAGAAGTGTCTCTATTATTCTATTCAAGTGTGTCAATTTGTGTGTTAACATGTCTGCATCTGCTGTGTGTGTGTGTGTGTACACGTGGTCTGTGTGTGTGTGTTCACACTCGTCCCTATATGCTTCACTGTGTGTGTGTGCGTGTTTACACTTGGATGAGCCTTCTGTTCGGCGTGCAGTCGCTCTCAGTGAGCTGGGTTTTTAGGTCGCAGTGTTCTTTCTGCCGCAGCCACACACACACACACACACACACACACACACACACACACACACGTCAGATGAAGATGTTGGGCGCTATTAGATTAGTCGCCGGGCTGCCGAGTTTGGGTGGGTGGGGGGGGGGGGGCGTTTTGTGTGTGTGTATGTATATATATGTGTGTGTGTGTGTGTGTGTGTGTGTTTAGGGGGTCCCAGAGGTCTTGTCATGCATACGGGCACAGAGCCAAGCTGAGAGGCTGAGTGTGTGTGTGTGTGTGTGTGCGCGTGTGTGTGTTTGTGTGATGCTGGAGGGTTTAAAGCCTCCACTGCTGTGTAACATGTCGACTCTTTTTAGTAATGTCATCCAACACACACACACACACACACACACACACACACACACAGCTCCATGAGATAACAGACAGACACACACACTCAGTAAGTGAAACAATAAGCAGTGAAGACTCTCTGATTCGATGTGACAGCAGCAGCGTACAGTCTCAGATGCATCCAGGCTACAGCACGTATATTAGATACATTACGGTTATCGAGTTCATACTCGTCATCCTTTACCCTATATTACACTCTGTTTAGCCACATGGGTCTCTGATGTTACAGTCTGCACATTTAGTGATGTAACTGGCTCTGCGGCGGCCATGTTGGAGGTCTGGGAGCAGCTGGTTGTGTTTATGTTCGTCTCTGACTGGAAACTGATGATCTTACCTCTGATCCATCCGACTGACTGGTTTCACTCCGGTAAATCTGAGCCGGGTGTGTCGATTCTGTTGTGGGTGTGACATGAATAGCACATCTACTGACCCACGTTATGTACAGCAGATAGAAAATACTGTCTGTTATAGCTGTAGGGGCGTAAGTAGTTTAACACTGTAACGTATGTAAAGGATTTCACTTTTTAGGTGCTCCAGTAGAACCAGTTGAACATATAGTTCTCAAATGCCATTAAAATGAAGGTTATAATCTAAAAAAACTTATATATATCTAGACTGTTCTGTTAGCAGCTGCTCCAACAACTAACTGAAGCTTTCAGAAAGTAAAATCCACAAGCTTCTGCTGCATGAAATCAATTTTACTTTCATAAATTTCCACTAAATCCTCGATTGAATTCTGCTCAGCATGTCGACAAAGGATCCTATACAAAGCAAAATCCCACTTTCACAGTATCATGTGTTTCAGATTGTTATGCACTTATGCATTTCTCCTGATTACAATGACAGGAATCATGAGTTTGATGATTGAAAGTAATTCCTGCCGGTTTAAATGACTCCAAACAGCACTTTCACATCCAGACTGTGGAGGTCGGACAGAAGTTACGTTCATGTTATTTTTTTTAACAAAGACTGCGTCATAATTCATTTCAGACTAGTGTTTTAAGACTGAACATCTTCCAGATTCACACAGACGACCTTCATTCACTTTCATGGCAGCAGCTCAATGTTATCCACCGAGGCGCTGCTTTGGCCAGTCACATACTTTGTAAAGTGAACGCCGTGTTTCTGCTGTTTAGCTTGCGATTGTCGTGAGGAAAGATGAAACAGTTGCCGCCATGATAACTTTCCAGAGCTGTAAAATCCTGTCTGTGAGTATTACAAACTGCTTTGTGGTGCTTTGGCGTCTGATAAGCCTTTAAACGCATTAATCTGTAGCTCCAACTAAACTTCCTGGATCAAATTTCATTGTGTCACCAGTACCAACACGCCCCGACCAACGCAGCCCCGTGTGCATTGTCTGAACACGGCCTAAGAATCTACAGCTAAGCTAGCGGCTTTTTGAGGCTAACGAGAGCATGCTAAGCTTACACTGACAATTCTAGCATGATGGTGGTTAGCGGGTGTAATGTTTATCATGTTAATAATCTTGAGTTAGTGTCACAGACTGTATATTAAGCTGGACGTAGTGAAGTGTGACGTCACCTGCAGCTTTTGGTCGGCGGCGTCTTTTCCGTTTGGAGTCAGGAGCTTCTGAATAAGGAGTGCGGCACGTTGCCTTTCACGCTCTGGAAACATGCCCCGCTACCTCGGACCCAAGCTAACGCTAGCTAACTGGGAACACTGAGCAGTTAGGTGACATTAAACTTGAAATATTAGTCTGACTCAGTGCGAGTCCTGGAGTCAACTGTCAATCACAGCTGTCAATCAACACCCACACGGCAGACACGGTAAATCTCCAGATCTTATTAATGGCGCAATAATTTCCAAAATGACCACCAGCACACTTATTAGAGCGTCTGAATCTAGAGATTGAGACCATAATGACTCGTATTTCTAGAAAAAAGTTGAGGCTTTTTGACTGGGAGTCAGTTGGAGCAGCTAGCGGCTGTCTTTAACTTTAAGGTACATGGTAGCCGCTGTTTGGTTAGCATGTTAGCATGCCAACATTTGCTAACTGGCACTAAACAAAGTACAGCTGAGGTTGATGGGAACATTTTTAGTTTTGCAGGTAATTGGTCATAAACAATAAGTCATTAGATCAGTTGTCCTTATATTTACTTCTTTTTTAAAGTCCATTTCACCTGCGTGGATGAATAAATAAATATCCAAATTAAATAGCTTTGCCCGAGAGCTCATGATGAATCTAAACTAGCAGGAATTTCATCGGTCAAAATGATGTTTTCTTGGTTTGCAAGATGTAACAGAGGACATAACTGCTTGTTTTTGTGCAAATATCTTGCATGTGTGGAAATAACAGATTTAATTTACAGATTTAATTTGTAATATTTTAACTGTCACTCATATAACGAGGCACGCACTGTTTTAAAACCATTATGGAAATCTTGTTTTTCTGTTTGTATGACACATAATCCTCCTCATTATTGTTCTGGTCAAAAGTGAACATGTCACCAAACACTACGATGTATTCATGTATATACACACACACATTTATTTAGAGATACAGATGAATGAGGCGGCGTTGTATGGTTGACTTGGCTCAGTACAAATGTATGTATGTAAGTGTGTGTGTGTGTGTGTGTGTGTGTGTGTGTGTGTGTGTGTGAGGATGTGTTGCCAACCCTAGTTACCAAATTGACCTTAATCAAAGGACACAGGAGCAGTGGGCCGCTATAATACAGACAAATCTGGAGGGTGGGAGAGAATGGACACACGCACAGTGATCACTCACACACACACACACACACACACACACACACACACACACAGCTGAGTATTAGCCAGCGGGAGTGTTTGAGAGGAAGAGCAAAAGAACATTTGTCCGGTCAGTTGGTGTCTGACTCCTCAGAGTCCAAACAGGACACAGCATGCCAGTGTGTGAGTGTGAGTGTGTGTGTGTGTGAGTGTGTGTGTGTGTGTGTGTGGCGTGAGATGAAGGATGCTCATCCTTTTTATCATTTTAATATAATCAAATAACTAAAATAAAATCCAGTTTATTTGTGTAGCTCAGTGTTTTATATATATATAAAGTCTTAATGGTCTGTAGAGCCAGACAGCATCACAGACTGTTGAAGAAGAAAACTCACACAACATGATGGGAAAATGTGTTTTTTTAATGTTCACTGTTGGTAAAATACGTGATACTGTATGAACAACAGTCTCAGTTTTAACAGCACGCTACAGTAACTCCCCCTCAGCCACAAAACGCTCTCGTCAGATCAACCTAAACATACGTTATCTCAGGCGTTTGAACAACCAACGCTTCTGGTTGTTCTCGTGAGAGAGCACAGACTCACAAACTGTGTTTACATAGATCACAAATTTTAATGACCGCAGCCCAACGAATACATATAATGATGAGCAGTCGTGCAACCAGCTATGAGTTACTGTAGTGCTCTGTATGTCAGTCACTAGAAGCATATTTATGCTTCCTGTGTTCGTACCTGTGGAGTCGGTCCTCCCAAGCAAAACCACAGTCACCCAAAGGCGAACTATAGGTACATTTGAGTGACAGCTGCCATCTAGTGGTCGTAGTAATTGTGACCCGGAGCAGTGGTGCAGTTCAGATGACGTGTATATATGTGGACACATTTCATCATTCAGAGGAGGAGGATGGATGGAGGCTTTAACCCGACAGAGACCGCCGTTCGTTTCCTGTTTCCAACCGTGAGTTGGGAACTAAAAAGCGTAACTACGATCGTCCCCCAACCTGAACCACGTGGTTATTATTGTAGCCATGACGACGAAGGTGGCCTAACTTTAAGGAAGTAGTAACAAATGATTTTATTCTGCTGATAGAGACGCCAGATTAGAGAACGCTCCTGTGTGTCGTTCTGGAGTCACATGATCAAACAACGTACTTGGTTGTTTAATTTGGAGGATTTATTGCACCTGATGTGTTGTAACTGTGAGAGACTCTCCCAGTGTGTGTGTGTGTGTGTGTGTGTGTGTGTGCCATGTTGTTGATCATGGTTAACATACTGTTCATCCACCCAAATATCTTGTCATAGCAAAGTTTACGTTGGGGCCAGTGTGTTGTGTTTACTGTCACAGAGGAGGAATAAATCTCTTGTTCATTTACAGTCTCGTCTACAGTACATGTCAGCGCTTGTGAAGGTTTGCTAATATAACATATAATAATATCTCGATGGCTGAAGAGCAAAACCTCTGATCTGAAAAATGCGCCTTTTTGAGAAAACTAAAAAAAACTTGTTTTGTTGCAGAATGCTATTTGTTAAGGAATATCCAAAACATAATACACTGTTTTTGGACTATATTATTATATTATGTGTTATAGATATTAATGCCTCACAAAGTGCAGATAGGAGCTTTTGCACTTGGTGCAAGTTGGAAGAGGTTCTACAAAACGATGCTCTAAATTAAGTTAACAATTAAAATTAAATTAAAAATAAAATTAAGTTTGTTTTCGGGTAAAAAGATGTAGTAAATGTAATAGTTACATTGTAGTATACTAGGAACAGAACTCCTTAAATTCAGTGTATTTGCTTCCTCGTCCGCTGGAGATGAATGTTCAGTGATTCGTGCTGCAGCCTCTCTACACATCAGGGACTCTGTGTTGTGTTTTTGTTTTGTTGTGTGACTTTTCTGTCACAATGAAGGGCGGGATTATCTTACAGACAGACTGAATATGAGCAAAACCTTCCTTGTTCTCATCATCCAAAGTGAAATCCGCCAATCAGAACATTCTGCAGACGGAAGGTTTTGCGCTTTGGCCATCGATCTGGTAAAAACTCAGTCAGCCTGTGTTCTGTTGCTTCCTCTTTATCGCTTTAATGACAAAATATCATTTAAAGTTTATCCGTGATGAGACAACAGAAAATCTTCCTCACCGTCAGTATTTTCCTCCGATACGTCTCATGCAGCAGTTACAAAACATCACACAACCATTGTGGCTCTTTCTGTAACTAAAAATCCATCAGTTCAGCAGACAGATGAAGGCAGCGATGTCACATATTCTTTATTTGAAACAGACATTTGATTCTAATCTCAGTCTATGTTGTTCACTTCTCTGCAGACCAAAGAAAGATACTCCACACCCTTGATATAAAAAGGCAACGTAACACAGTTTTTACAAATCTCTTCTTCTGAAGAAATGACAAATATTCACAATAGTTGTAGTATTATTATAGTTTGACCTATTGACCTCTCCCCCTTTTAACAGATTTGTGAGAACCATCAACTTTCTAAGTAAATGTTAAAGATTCTGAAATAACATTTTTACATACTTAGAGTGTAAAATGAGCTCACACAGGAGGACATGATGGTCTTTAAACCTCTCAACGAAATGCACAACATCTGGAAAAACAAGCTGTTTTCCACCATAATATAAAAGCGTTTTTTTATAAAAGCACTGGCATCATGTTGACAGGTGTTCTGTCTTCTGTCTGTCTGAAATAAATCTTGTCGTCAGGTAGAATCCACCTCCCCGCTCTGCCCTGGCTGTGACCCAGCCCTCTGACCTCAGCTAAACCCGGCAGGTAAATCCTGAGCTGTAGGTCAAGGAGCTAACGCAGCGAACAGTTGGTCCCGCCGCGCCGCTGCAGCTGCACCATCATGAATAAGTCAGATACTGTACCGCCTGGCTGGTGACGATCGAAATGCCCCAGCAGCGGCGGCGCAAACGTTCACGCCGTGATGCATAATTCACCGTGTCCATAATCTATATTTCAGAGGAGAGTATGGTGCTTCACACAACCGTTTAACTTTTTCATTTTCTGTTCGGTTACTACAAGAAACAGCACAGAGAAATTCACACACACATATACATGCAGCAGAATGTAGAGTTTTGGTGATTAGTAACGTGTTAGTTAAGAGCTGTAGAGCTGATGTGACTCTTAGTGATCACATGACGGTGCAGACTGACACAAGATCCTCAAAAAAAGACACTTTTTAAATGCATTAATCATCCCATGTCCTCCAGACACTGCAGAGTTATGCTGTGCAGCTTCTGCAAGAACATTTTCATATTGATACGGATGTAATGTCTGAAATTGTTCACTTTTCACTAGTCCACTATTTACTGTGTTTGCAGTGATTCTGCAGGGTTTAAAGATCCCCTCCAGACATGTTTTAATCATAGACTGTATAAAAATATGGACGTAGTTACCGTGACGTCACCCGTTGGTTTCTGAAGAGCGGTTTTAAAGCTCAAAGTGAGCCGCTCCGGCCGTCGCCATCTTGGCAGTGCGTGACTCTGCCTAAATCTCAGCCAATCAAAAATGGGCAAAGAGGCGGGCCGAACGGCTGAAACAAGCCATCTAGCGGCTGGCAGGCCTGTCACTCAAAGCAGCCATGTCCTTCATTATGCAGAACTTTACGGCTTAATAAAAAAATTAGTTATAGAGACCAAAACCGTTGTTTGTATCAGACTGTAAACATGTTTATTACTGCTGTAAAGTTGGACATTTTAACATGGAGGTCTATGGGGATTGACTCTCTTTTAGAGCCTCAAGTGGTCGTTCAAGGAACTGCAGTTTTTGCCCCGGAGGTTGCCGCTTGGTTTTAATACATGTAAAAGATGTAAGTTTTCCTGTTAGGACATGAAATGACTCCTTCATTCTCAATATTTGTGCACTGGAGGCTTCAAGTTTACACATCACACTTAAGTGTAAGTTGCACACTGGACCACGATTGGCTCCAAACTAGTTGGTGATATTTAAGTCAAACACAGAGACTGAATGTGAGAACAAACTCTGCACAGAGAAGAGAACAAACATCCAACTGAAGGAACAAGAAGAAAAAAACATATTCTTCAAACCCACAGATACCAAAATATGACAGATTAATTTAAGGGGAATGTGTATAAAACAATGCATGTGCATGTGTAGAATATTATAATTTGATTTAATGGTGCAGCAGTGCTGCCTATTGTCACGCAAAAATCAAAATAATCCTAAAATAGCTTTTGTGTTTTTCATGGCGTCTCCCAGCAGTGTAGGCAGAAATCACAGTGTGGGCGGGCACAGAGAAGGTGGACCCGGCCCGTCCAAGACCCGTCGTACTTAACAGGTTCTGAAACGCATATGTTCACCAAAATAGGCCGTTTACAATTATACAAGCCTGAATGCACCACTGTTTAATCATAGACGCCTCATACATCATGAGAGGTGATGTTATGGGCACCAAGACGAACATTGACAGCATCACATAGCCTGACACAGCGCTCACACACACACACACACACACACACACACACACACACAGCTGACAGATGTCACAGCATCATTAATCAAGTGTATGAATAGAGGTACACTGGCAGCAACATGCTCACACATACACACACACACACACATACAGATGGCAGACCAAGCAACATCTGCGTTAAATCGATTGTACACCCAACAAAAACTACACCTGATAACCAATAATATGAAATAGATAACAGGCTACTACAGTCTGATACTGTAAATTAACTTACTTGCCAACGGGACTTATTGGTGTTGAACACTGAAATTATTTCATTATAGTCCGTCAGGTCTCTTTCGAAGGAGAACAGCGACAAAGAGTTCAGTCTGTATGTCGTCATTGATGCTCTGATGACAGTTTTTTATCCGACTGACAGTTGAGAAGAGTCAGTGCAGCTTGTTATGGGTGACGAGGGGCCCGTAGGAGACGAAACATTTGGGGAAATATGTCAGCTAGCTAGCAGGAAGTAGCTTCTGCTGAACACAGAGTGACAGAGGAGCAGCTGCCACTCAAAAAACCTGACCTATCGACATCATCATATGGTAAACAAGAAGCAAGAAATGTTTTATTTTTATTGGTCACGTAGTCATATAATTGAAACAGTATTCATTGACTGCTGATTGGATGAGGCCGGGCCCACCGAGGCCCACCCACACAGCTGAGTGACAAGCTAACGTACCTCTAAGACAGCCTCACCTTTATCCATGATTTATTAGCTCTACTAACAAATCCAAAGGGTTTTCACACATTACCTCTCAGAGCGTGTGCGGCTTTATGAGCTTTACGTCCCCGTTAAAGTGTTGTCATCACAGGCAGACAGTAAACTAAAGGAGACGCTGCACATGACGCACTGAACTACTACGAAAAACAAGGAAGGACTGAATGTTACAGGTATCGTACCTGTGTGACTTGAGCTGTTTTCACATTTTATTTACTTGTTTTTATGACAGATTTCTGCAGTTTTGTTATTTTATTGTTCTCTTCTTGTTTGCACCTCTGTTGTGTGTGTGTGGTGTTCTTCTGGTTCTGTGTTTCCATCTCTGTTCCGTCGATAGTGTTTTCCAGTAGAGCGACTCCGGCTCTCCCTCCTCCCTCCGTCTTCGCTCGGCTGAACTCTGCCTGAACCTTCACTTGAACCCTGGATGAACTTAGCTAAACTGACCCATTAATCTACTTTGGGTGTAAAGCAGGCTATACGGTGGCGCACGAGGTACACCTCGAGCCAGTACAGAGTGAGTCAGCGGCAGCAAGCAGCAGCAGAAACACCTGCTAATCACTGAACACGTGCACGTCAGCCGACAACACACAATAGCAGAGCGGATTGCATAAGAAGAGGAGGAGGGGGGGAAGATGAAGGACGGAGGAGAGAGAGAGAGAGAGAGAGAGGGGGAATTAATTTACTCTATGATGAGGCATGAAAACAGTCAACTGAAGCACACAAAAGCTGATTTTAAATCTCAGAAACGTGTGATTCAAATGGTCTCTGGCTGTTTTAGTTCATCTCTCTTCCTTTTGTCTTGCACAATAATACATCTGAAAGTTTGTTATTTGTTTTAAAATACAAATTAGGATCATTTTAGCAAACCACTTCATATTAATAACCACTGTAATCCAATTACAGATAAGCTTGCTAGCAGAAACAGCTACAGAAATGTATGAAATACAAATTATCACACTATATATATATATATATATATATATATATATATATATATATACACATATATATATATATATATATATCTAAGTGTTTAAGGATGGAGGCAGGAACTATAGGTGTCATCAATCTTTCTGCTAAATGTTATAATTTGTTTATTTCTTGTTGAAGTTGAATGAGCAGCTGGGAGGCGGTTAGAGGGTAAAGACTGTGTTCAACACAATATCACAGCAGTTCAGTTCAAATCAGATTTATTTATATAGCAGCAAATCAACACAGGAGTTATCTCAGGGCGGTTCTCACATAGAGCAGGTCTAGACTGAACTCTTTAATTTATAGAGACCCAACATTCCCCTCATAAGCAGCACTCGATGACGCCATCTGCCTTGACCAGTTGGGTTGAGAGAGAAAGAGGGAGAGAGAGAGAGAGAGAGACACAGAGCATAATAACAATGATAATAATAATAGAAATATGACTAATAATAATAATAATAGTGTCATATCAGTAATACTGGGTCTCTGTTGAAAAAAGTCAAGGCCAAACTTCTCTTTGTTGTTCAAAAATCAGGAGTTTCTGAGCAGCAAAAATGTACTTTAATGCCGGGCAATGAAGAAGAGCAATCCAGTGTTCATAATAGACCGCCCCGTTGCTCTGAGTTTCGGGCGTTGTCTTACATACCCTAGGGTCGGTAGAGGTCACGCCTTGTGTCCATCCTCTTCGTACTTGGCCAAACACACCATTATTATTTTTTTACGTCACCTGTTGTTGGCCCAACATCTCTGAGATAGGTTTTGGCCCGAGCTGGTCATATCTGGCATGAGCACTTCCATCCAGTTATGCTCTTTTATTTTTTATAACTGCTAAGGATCATATCATACTGTTATTGTCAGAGCTTCCCCTGGCTCTCTCTCTCCACTGCCATACTCGCCTCCTCACACCTCCCTCCTTTCCCACAGCCGCTTCAAAGTGAAGTTTAACACAAACATACCCTCCAGTTTATCCAGTGCATTAAGTGAGATTCTTTTGATTGATTATATGTGGTCTGTGAGCTTATATATTCATTATAATGACAATTCAACACACTACTACTTATTACTAATGATACTTGTCATAATCATTCTGCGCCATCAGGTTCTTTTCTGTTTAGCAACTCATGAGTCTTTATAAAATTACACCACAATAGCAGATGTGGTCGTCAAGCAGGTCCTTTGAAGCCCAGTATCCGTAACTAGGACGGTGGAAAAAGTAACAAAATTTAATCTATAGATTTGTGTAAATAGACACGACTTTCAAACTAAAATACTTCAGTTGGAAGTAAGTTTCGTGCCTGCACCAGGTTTTTTTCCTGTTAGTCGAGACTCAGCAACACAGAAGCCGTATTGTTTTTTTCTCATTAAAACAGTTTAATCACAAGATTTTATCCTTGTTTTTATTTCTTAATTTGACTTTTATCAGTGTGATGTGCTGATCACAGTTATATCTGCAGGAAAATATTAGTAGACAATAAAGAGAACAACACTCGCATGAGGCCGTCCGCCATTGTTGTTGTTGTGTTTTTTTCTTCTTCTTCCTTTGAAACGTGGCGACACCGCCACCGTCTGTTTTGTCGCCAATATGACAACATTTTACGTTTAACTTTTACGTGAAACCAGCCTACTTCAGTGTAATATGTTACCACATCATCACACTTACATATATCCCACTGAGAAATAACGGATATGTGTGATCGAGTCTCTAAATCGGAGAAATTAATTAGTTCAGGTGGATGATTTATGCGTACACGTGGATTCGGATGACATCAGAGTCGATCTGCGCATCACTACAGATCAACTACAACAAATTTTATATTCACAGATCCAAATTCTTTAGCAAAACTCTCCAGAGCTGACTGCTTATATCAAACAACACATTTCTTCAGTGTTCAAATGTACAAACATAAAAGCTGTTAAAACGTAAAACCACTTTAAGCTGTACAAAGTATTTATTTAACTATTTCTTACCTTTGTCTTTATTATTAACCTTTAGTCTCTCTGCAGTATTTGTGACTGTCTTCAAGTTGTATCCACAAAGTGTTGTGAACGTGTTGTTGTTGTTGTTGTTGTGTACACTTGTAGTTCTATGTGTTGTTATTGTGCATTCTCATTTAATAAAGTTATTAATAAATACTTTAAAAAAAGTTAATGGTCAATGACCTGTGGACCGGGAAGCATATGATCACTGTCAGCTGACATCCTCAATATCTCTCAACACAAAAACATTACTTCACCTTTGATTCAGAGAAATAAAGTTTTTTGTTCTTGATAGCAGAATGTCAAGGAAGAGCAGTGTATTGTGGGTAGATGTGGCGCCTTCGACTACTGTTTCGGGTTGTCTGCCGTCGGTCGGCCACAACCTGAATCCAAACGCCACGATCTCTGTTAATAAAAGGTGTTTTATAGTCTGTGATTGTAAAATGTGAAGTTGCTCATTTAATCGCCACGTCATGAAATTAAAGCAGTGGTCCCCAACCTCCGGGCCGCGGACCGGTACCGGTCCATAGGTCATTTGGTGCCGGGCTGCAGAGAAAGAATAAATAACTGACATTATTTCCGTTTTATTTATTATCTAAGTCTGAATGATGTTTTATTTTGAAAAATGAGCGGATTCTCTCCATTACATCCGTCTATGTCATAGACGTTGCAGAGAAACAAGCTCAGGGTTCCCACTGATTCAGCGTTATGTCCAGTTGTATTGTTCATGCACTTTATATTTGTTTTTGTGGTGTATCTTATTTTGAAGGCATGTTTAAATGTTACCATAGCGACCAGAGAGTGTTGGAGGGAAGAGAGGATGTTACTCATGTGATGTTGTTGGCGCAATGTTATGAGGACGCTGCTAATAAAGTTGCATACGAGTTCACAGTGGATTTATTATTATATTTAGAAAATATTGTCTGAAATTAAACCGGTCCTTGGCGCAAAAAAGGTCGGGGCCCTCTGCAATAAAGCACTCCAACATTGTTTGTGTGTGTGTGTGTGTGTGTGTGTGTGTGTGTGTGTGTGTGAATCTTGTACCATGGTAATAAAGACGGGATGAAGACGAGGTTTTCAAACTGGACTTCACATTTCACATCCCTCATTTAATCCCTGAACTTGTCACTTCCACATATTTCATTGTACATCACGTTCAACCTCCACTGTTATCTACATAATTTAATTATTTATGCACATGTCACACTTCATTTCTTCGTCCGTAACACGGTCCATATTTCCTTTGTAGAGTCAATATTTCATTTCAAGTTTTATATCCCATTTCAAAACTGTTACTATTCCTTTTGTGTAAAGAGATTTTTAAATTTTAATTTAATTTTATGTAATGATTTAATTTTAATATTACTTTGTTTATTTAATTATTATTAATATTACCTTACTTTTTTTTAATATCTTTTATTCTCCTGTGTTGTGTTTTTTGGGAGCCGACACCAAGACATTCTGTATGTGCTTGAACTGACTAATAAAACAGGTTCTGATTAAATGTCATGCTGACGATGATAAAATCCCAAAAACCAAGAATCATAAAGATGTCTGAAGATTCTCAGTCATCCAGGTCGTGTTCATCCAAGGAGGGTTGAATAAAGGACAACTGGACTTCTTGTTTGTAGACACTTCAGGGGCTTCTTCAGTTCTAATTGGCTGGTGGGGAGTCTCAGTTATTTAACCTCCGTGAGGTTAAACAATCAATCAAGATCATTGATACCACTTGGTTTGTTAGTGCTGCTGGCTGTTATAATCACAGTCGTTGGAGTCACATGAGGCCAAATGTCAATGGTTGTTAAATCTCCTGTGAAGGGATGAAAGGGCAGCGTTGTAAGCGGGGGATAAGTGGCGTCAGAGCCCTCCCCCTCTGTTGAGGGATGGTTTCTTTACTATTAGTAGACAGTGTAATAATAGTCGATAGTTGTATTAATAGACAAACCATGATTGCAGTCACAGCCCATCGTTGGTTCTACACTGAGTGTCGCTTGTGCACCAAGTGAAGAATAAACCTCATAGATCTCTTATTTTATTGTCTTGATCCCAGAACTGCTGTCAAAGCATCATGGGAGCTGTAGTTGCTGTGTGTCCATCACAGCACAGGTTACCAAATACAGTCAGTGAGCACAGGTTTTGGTCAGTGGTACCAAATTTGGTAACCTCACTGTGATGACAAAACCTCAGGAAGCTGCACTAGCATTCAAGTATTTAGGTTTTAACATTTCTTGTTTGTGTATGAATTAAACAAACTAGATATAACATGTTAATCAGTGAGCTTTAGAGGTGTTGGTAGGTGTATTTTTTAACTTAGGACAGATCCAGGTTAGCTGTTTTCTCTTGCTTCCAGTCTTTATGCTAAGCAAAGTAGAGCTGCAACGCTTAGTGGAATAAAATAATGAATCATTTTTTAAGTAAAAATGCCAAATATCTGCTAGTTCCAGCTTCTCAAATGAGAGGATTTGATGCTTTTCATCATCATACATGATAGTAAACTGAACATCTTTTGGTTTTTGACTGATGGTCGAACAAAATAAGACATTTAAAGATGTAACCTTGAACTGTGGGCAAAATCATTAATCGATTTATCAAGAAGATATTCAGCAGATTAACCGATAATGAAAATAACCATTAGTTGCAGCCCTAAAGCTAGCTCTGTACTGAACACACAGACATGAGATTGATGTCAGCTGCACATTTGACTCTCGGGGAGAAAGCAAATAAACATGTCCACCGAAACACTGAACTATTCCTTTAATGCTGTGTTTTGGCAGCACTTACTGTGACCCTGGTAAGATTAACGCCGCAGCAGGTTTCACTGCATGCTGTCACATCTTAAAGAAGTCTTAAAACACACACACACACACACACACACACATGCAAACATTTAAACACATGTACACAGATGCACAAACATACACGCACTCGCTAACCTGGCGCCGTCTACCACACACACAACCTCACAATCCTGATTTCATCACTGTTTTGCCAATGTAGGTCAGTGTGTGAGCATCCCAAACACACCAGAGGGAAGGGGGGGAGGGGGGAGGAGTGGGGGGAGAGAGGGGGGAGGGAGAGGAGAGGAAAGAAAACATCCCAGAATGAATCAACCAAATGTTTTGATTTGTAACGGACGCTCCGTTGTCTCTGCCTCGTGGCAACGTGGGAGCTCTGTCGCTGTGCCAACCAGGCCTGCCTTCCTCCTTCTCCTCCTCCTCCTCCTCCTCATTCTCTCAGTGACAAGTGTGTACATTTTCCCTTTCACTGTTGTGTGTGGGAAAAGCCTTGAGGGGGGGATGCTGCATGTATGAGTGTGTGTGTAGCTGTGGTATGGGAGGAGCGGTGTGTGTGTGTGTTAGGTGGGTTTTTTTTTTTTTTTTACTCTAACACCCCGTGCTATTAATAGCTGTAAACTCTAGGTGACCCCGATGCTGCCGGCGAGTCAGCCTGATTTAGTTTGGCGTCTCTTGGTGCAAGGTCTGGGGCTGTAATAATATCGCAAACATGGAGGACCAGGACCCATCTCCTCCCTGCACTGTACTCTCCAGAGGGAGTTACCACGGAACAGTGCGGCCGCCTCGCTCTTAACGTGCTTTGACAGAAAGTAAGTTCCTGTCCACTGTCCTCATTCCTCCTCTGAGACTCCCTCCTCCTCCTCTTCCTCCTATTTTGTGCTGGATCACGTCATGCCCGATAAGCGAATATGAAACCGTTCGCCGACGATGCTGTCATATCTGTCACAATCTGTTTAAAACCGAGGCGGGTGACAGACGGGCGTAGATACCTGAAAAGAAAAAAAAAAAAATACCGGTCCAGAGGTCTTTGTCAAATATCCAGCGAGGGCGTCTGTGATCCTGGAAGATCCGGTTGGTGGACGACGACGGAGGCTACGACGGCGCGACCTTCAAAACTGAGATGACAGAGGTCAATCAAAGACCCGACACAGAGGTCAAAGACGTGGCGGTGGAGTTTGAGGAGGCAGCTCATGCTTGAAAAACAGCGTCAGTGATCCCTCATACTGACAGACAGACTGTCAGATCTCATCATAGTTTTCCAAAAACTATCGATGAATTACTTGACATCACTTCCCTTGTTTACAAAATAATGTGGCCTCTATGAAGAAAATCGAGGAATCTTTAGAACAATACTTCTAAAGTTTGATGGCATTCAAGTTTCTATCACTTTGTAGTCACAATAAAGTTCCCCATGAGTTTTTTTTTCTGATAAATGTTTCATTAAAAGTTGAACTGAACCCTCAGAAAGCTGCATTAAAGTGACATTCCACCCAAAAATGAGTTTCAAACACTCATCTCTTGCAGGCTGTGAGACGTTTGTAGTTTCTGTTGAAGCTGTGGGGAATAAAAATGAGGTTTTGTGGATGAAGTTCTAAAGTTTTTAAGGAATACGGTCAGTAAAAGGTAGTAAAATATGCCCGCTTTACCACTGATGGCTAAAAACACAGCTATTCTTTTACATGTTTGAGCTTCAAGAAGGGTGAAAATGTATTCTAATAATGTATTCACCATATTTTGGTGGAGTGTACTAATTATATGGACTTTTTTTTATTGTAAGGAACCCTTTAAAGGGCTGATTCACAATTTTTCAAGTCTGTCTTAAAACAGCTCCAACAGTCAGGACACCAAATGAACACTGAAACCTGTTTTTCTTACTGTAATCATCCCTCCTGTTCACACTGACCATTAGAAGATCCCTTCATAATCCACATAATCCTCCTTCTGTGCAAAAAAAGTATTTAAAAGTTTATCTGAAGCTAATATGAAGCTTCAGCGTCCAAATGAGTCAAATCAAGTAGATATCTTTCAACGTTACAGTCTTTTTAGTGCCAAAGTCCCTCTTTTTGTTACTATACTTCCACCTGCAGCTCAACAGGGAAACACTGTCTGAGGAAACACAAAGAGGGAATTTGATGCTATAAAGACTGTAAATGTGTCAGATATCCACTTGATATGACTAACTGATAGGTAAAAATTACCAAATAGACTGAGGTTGGTTGAAGTCAAGCGTCTCTTTAATCCAAACCAAACATATATTGTAGACACGGAGAGTACGCAGAGTCTCTGTGGAGAATTCTGACAAGACAAAGGAAAGTCACTAGTATATATTGACGGCCTTGATGCCCTGGGGAGGCACCTCTAGTTGTTTACAGATTCCTTCTAACAGACCTAGACAAAGCTTTACAGAGCTCTCACTTTCACATGATGACCATGATGTCCATATGTCTATTATAGTGTTCCCCTCAAGGCCCTGCCGCCAAATACATACATACATATGACCATATCTACTTAACTAATACATGGATTTTTCTATCACTAACTCAGACTGCTGAAGCTGACTAGAAGCTTCGCATCAACTTTTAAAGAGAGAGTTAATGTTCATGTTCACGCCATGTAGGCTGGATGAGGAAGAGTCCCATGTTAACGATTCACATCATCTGACAACAGAAGGAGGTTGTATGATAACTGAGTCGGTCTTGTGAGGGTTTGAAATACTGTGAATTGATAAAATTACATTAGATCCATTAAATTTGGGTTTCATTACATTGAATGAGGCTGACATGAGGTGTCCATGTTTGTTTGGTTTTCAGGCACTTCCATATTAAATGCCTATATATATATATATATATATATATATATATATATATATATATATATATATATATATATGTATAATATACCATAGCTTTTAGAAAATGTTTCCCAGTTGTAATAACGACAAGTTGGGAATTCGTAATTACGATATTTCCAGTATTACAAGAACATTTCACTGGATACTTTATGTAACTACCTCTGTGTTCAAGATGTAACAAGATAATTGAATAACGAACACAAGAACATTTTATTTCACTGTTTCTTTAAGGGTATAATGTTTTTTTATGCAAGCATGTACAGTTTTTGTCGTGCACTGTGCATCGGTCCCTGCAGACAACTGAAACGTTGCATGCGATTTATTTGCATTAAACTGAAACGTTTTGCGACCAACTTCACACAGAAGCCATCGCGGTCATGGATTTTATGTCGCACACTCGCTTGAAGCCAAAATAAATGGACATAACAGATCTGAGGCGATACATACTTAACAGGATGTGTATGTAGTTTGTTGGATGTTTCATACAAGCTGCCAAAACATATGAAGGCTGAGAGACACTCAAAGAACCAGCTGGTCTCAGTGGGAACTGGGCCTGTAATCCTGCCAGTGTTAATGCCTTGCTCTATCCATTTAGCTCCACTTACACGTGTAGCCCTCAATATATATACATACATGCGTGGGTGGCTGTGACATCATTATTTTATACAGTGATATCATTATTTTATAAGCACATTAATGATTTACTGGTACTACATTGCACACACACACACATAAAGAAAGCTTTTCTGGCTTTAAGATATTTGCAGCACAAGCTTTTTTATTTTTACGTATGTGTTCTTTGAGTCAATCAATTGTTTCTTAGGGTTTTTTTTTTTTATTTCAAGTGAAAGATTACTCTGCAGACCAACATGCAACTCTTAAGCACTTAATCCAGGTGATGTTGGAGTTGCAGAATGACGTAAAGATCTAATTTCTGGACCCCATTTCCATCTGGTATTAACATGTGTGATCTGTATCTGTGTGTCTTATCTGGATAAGAAAAACCTCACATCCATGCAGGTGTAAATACACGCAGAAGACAGATAAATACCATGAGGGGATTATTCCAGGACAGATGTTGTTCAAAGACAAGGAGTCAAAATAAAATGACACATCAAAGTAATACTGAGCCAAGAACTCCCATAATGTTCCCATGATGATAAAAAAAAAGGCCAGAAAGTCTATATAAGAGTAACTGATAAAGTACATTAGGCACATACTCTAAATACACAACTATGAAAATCAAAGCTGCATCTCGAGGGACCGCTATGACGTGCAGAACGGGGGGGTCACGTGACCGGTGAGGTAGCAGAGCTAGCAGCAGTACTAGCTAGCTTCTCCACTAGCTCTGATTACCTTCTTTTACAGTATTTAACGTTAGCCTAGTTAGCAAGGCTAGCAGCTGCCTCCAGTGAATCTCACATCGCTGCCTTTGATCTGAGTCCGTCTGCTCCCCCTTCCTCACCTGCGTACTGAGATCTGATGACAGTGGCGGCAGGATGGAGATAATGAGAAAACCAGGTGTAAAAGCAAAATCAGATAGTATTATAAAGGCTCTGCAGTTATTCGAAAAGTAACTTACACTGATATAATGTCACTCATATCTATTCATTCTTTCATGCAGGCTGCCTTCATACTTCAGCTCCTCACATACGAGTCTTAGAGGTCCAGTAAGGCTGTGTTACATGAAAACTGCAGAACTGTGGACATGATGTGACTCCTTCATTTTGTAACAGAGTCCTTTAACTCGAGCATAAAAAGCTGCGATGGTCAGGTGTGAGTGTTCATTAATGAGTCTTGATATCACGACTTTATCTGGTTCAGTTTTGAGGTTTTTCCTTCCTGTTTTAGGGGATAGTTTTGCTCAGAACAGGCACGTTTAGTGTCGTTTCATTGTTTCAGTGCCACTGTTTCATTGCAAATCAAGCACAATGTTCTCATGTTTCCCCTCGGGGCAAAATGAATGTGTATTTGTCAGTCCAGTCATCCTTAAACACACAGTTTTCAATGTCATCCTTGCCTTTCTTTTTTTTTTGGCTAGTTTCCAAACAAGCCATTTAACAACAACCTTGCTAACTGCAGTGACTAGCGGGTAGCTGAGTGATGACAGCTGAGTTGATGTCATAGTGATATATCACTCAAAAGCAGTCTGGGTCACGTTGTGGTGAAAGTTCGCTGTGTGGGGTTTTATATTTCATAAGTGGAGTCGGCATTGTTTCACCTGCAGTTTGAAGTGATGTAATTAACCAAACGTGTCCAGTTTAGACAAAACAAAACGACTGAAGTGTTGGAGGAATGCAGCTGGTGGCAGGTATAGAAGAGAGGAAGCTGGTGTAGAGAAGAAGATGTTTTCTCAGGTGGATTGGCCCATTTTTACGGTGGCCCTGAAATGCCAATCACAACGGCAAATAACAAAACACGACAACAAATCACAGTCAAATTTGTTATTTTGCTGTTGTGTCTTGTGATTTGTCGTTGTGATTTGCACTTCAGGGCCACCGTACATTTTGGCTTCATGATACAGGGAGAAAAAAAAAAGCTAAATGGAAATACAGTCGGTTCACTTGAAAAATTGTCCTTTAATAAAAACCTTTTGTGTATTTATACTGTGTACAGATCAGGCAGAAAGTGTTTATTTATTCATATCTGCATTTATTGATATTCTGATTGTACATTCATTGTTTAATAACCCAGATTATGATGAGAACATCTTATAAACTACATCAGTTATTTATTAGCAAGCAAGCAAGCAAAGTTTATTTATATAATTCACAAACACCAGTTACAAAGTGCTTCACAGTCAAAGAAATAAAATAAAGTGAAATAAAAGCAGAATAAATAAAAAGCAAAGACACCAGATAAAATACACAAGCCGAGCAGATAAAATGGACAAATTAGGATAAAATATCACATACTAGCCAAATGCCTGTCTGAATAAATGGGTTTTTAAAGGAGTCTACATTATCCAAGGACCTTCAGCTTGTTGGAAGACTGTTCCAAAGCTTTGGGGCTGCTGACTGGAAGGCACAGTCATCCCCCCCCCCCCCCCCCCGGCTTGTGTTAAAAGCCGAGCAGCAGCAGCAGCAGCAGCGTTTTGGACAGTTTGTAAGTGTTATATGGAAGATTTATTAAGACAGGTAAAAAGAGAGTTACAGTAGTCCAAACGTATTAACATCTCCATTTCATTTCCTGATACCACAGACTGGAGTTTGGCTGTTTCTCAGGTGAAAGAAACATGATTTAGTTAACGTCTTAACATAACGTGCTTCAAAACTCATTCTACAGAAAGTGGACATTATGTATAGTTTCTACTGACGCTCAGGAAGTTTCGACTTCACTGAATAGAAATGAAGATAAAGAATTAAAATATGTTTCTTACTGACAGTCAGCAGACTCTTCTCATCTCACTGACTATAATATCATCCATCATCAAAGTTAATGTGGGAAATAACATCATGAAGAGAAAAATCTTCCTAATGAATGAAGAGACTTTCACTAATGAGACCTACGTTTTTAACTAGATGGTGAATCAGAACACAAATTAAATATAAAATTTGGGAGCAATAAACTTTTTGTTTGTCCACTCCGCAGCATCCAATCAATAACTGATTTACAAGAAAAAAGGTGATCGAGCAGTGAAAAATGATCCAATAAGAAAACTTGCATGTAACCGGGGAAACATGGGAGATATTCAGGGATGTACCTTGAATCTTTAACTCTCCTTCCTTCCAGTGTCTCCTCTCCCTGATGACTAAATCGGATTTAACAGGTGAAATCAATAAGAGACGAGCGCTTCACTGAGACTCACCTCTTCCAAGAAAACAGCGGTAGGTCCTGAAGTTCAGAGGGAGGTGTACTGTAAAGAACTGTAAAGTGAAAGCCAGGGGGTGGTTGCATCAGGTTTCTGTCCCCCCTCCTCGGCGGAGAGAGCTTACGAGAACGAGGAGTCAGCCAAGTTCATGTTTTGTGAGAGCAGACTCATGATAATCTAACTCTTAAAAGCTGCTTATAAATACTTGCGCTGTTTTGGCAACAGTGCTGTAATCTGTGCAGCTGGTCGGCGAGCTCAGCCAGCGGAAAAACTGACACCACCGACCGACGCTGAAACTGTCCGACTGTGGAGATGAAGCAGGAGCAAAGAGGAGAAGAAGAGTTCTGCAAGGTTCTTCTGTCGGAGCAGAAACACAGAAAACTCTGATTTGGTTTGTTTGAGCTGCTGTGGAGCAAACGAGACAGACTCGGTCTCAGTCAGTGATGGAAAGTTACTACATCAGTACTCAAACCTGCAGAAAATGTACTTTTGTCATAGTAGTGAACATGACACTCACACATCATCAGCTTTTTAAGTTGGTATGTTGAACTTGTTAGCAAACAGTTGCTTATTTCCACATCCAGCAGTTACGGAGCAACATTATCATTCATGTGGAGTCGTGTTTCTGTCCACCTGGTGAATGTAAGTCCAATATTCACTCTCTTTTAGCTCTGTTTTTGTTCTCCACCAGCTCCTGAGAGGAAATATCTGGCTCTTTAGCTGCTAAATGCTCCACTATGTTCACCAGCTAGTCTACAGCTAACTATGGGGTCCAACGGATCACAAAACTCTCGGTTCAGTTCGATCACGGATTTCAGTCACGGATCGGATCGTTTTTCGGATCAGCAAAAAAAAAGAAAAAAAAAAGGGGTGACAAAACTTCCATATATCTGTAAAATACTTAGGTTACAGCAAGAAACATTTGCCCATGGTTCTAAATGAAGACAACATTCAAGATGTCCGATGTTAAAATCTTAAAATATATAAAATATTCAAAGCTCAATTGTTAAATTGAATTGCAACATGAAACATGATACCTTCCTTTTAAACACGGTAGTGAATGAAACAACAGTCTGTGTCCACATCATCAAAACTTCATAACTTAAAAATGTGAACACACGTCTTGTCCTGCAGCTTGTTGAACGAGCCACCAAACAAACATTAATCAGATTAAAAGTGCATCGCTAACGTCAGTTAGCAGCTACGTAGCTAATTAGCTGCTCAGCTGCAGCACATTAAACAGCGTGTAAACATACGCTGTCTGTCCATGACTTGTACTTACAGCAGTTTACTTTATTTTAAATGAGATATTAAATTTTGCAATTAATCCGCTGTTCACATGTGTGCCAAACCATGGGGGGGGGGGGGGGGATCCGTACTGATCACGGATCAACTATAATCTGTTGCAACCCTACAGCTAACTGTGTCTGTTTGCTGTTTGGTGTTGAGCAGGTAGTGTACAGTGGCTTTTTACAGCTTTTACTCTGAAAACGACGCTATGAGACGCTGAGAGTGAAGCAAAAGAGTAAAGTTGCAGCCAGACAGATAAACAATGAGCTGAAACTCACTACAAAGCTCCGTAAAGCCGAGAGGAGCTGCAGAGTCACTACGAGCCACGACCAACACATTACACACTGACGGCTCAGACTGTGGAGGTAAAATATCGATTGATTGATTGATGTTAGCATACTGATGTTAGCATTTAGCTCAAATCAGCTGCTAGCCTAGTCTTGTTTTCACATCAAAGATAGTTTACTTTTAAGAGGAATTGTTGTTCCACTATCAAACCATCAGAAAATTAGTAAAACATCTTTCATGATTAACTTCAGTTCTGCTTTTAGAATCAAAATTTCATCTATGGTGAAAAATCGTGGGAATCCCAAGAAAAAGTGTGACATATTCTCTGGAGGTTATCATTTTAAACTCACCGGAAATCCTTCAGCTCAACTCAGTTGAATCCAAACGTCCAGACTTTCCCGCTCTTGTGGGCTTGCGTATCTAACTGATGCGTTCCCTGGAAGTCTGAGAGTGTCAACGTCTAAATCCACAATTCCTCAAGTGCACAAGAGACCTGAGAGTCTGCCTGAGCTGCAGACTTCACTCTGAAGATTACACATAGTTCATAGAAGGTGTACGGCAACGTAAAAGTTAGAGTCATTTCAAAATATAATATATTTTTTACGTAGGCCTGTAAGTTAACAGATGCAGTGAGGTTTATATTGCATAAGTCAGTACCACTAAAAACATTCAACAACGTTCTTTCAAATGAATCACAGGGTCATAAAATTTTGATTGATCGTAATGGAAACGAGTGAAGTCGTAGTGAAACAGAAGTTTGAGTGGTGTGTTTAAATCAAATACTTCACATTTAATTGGTTAAATGTTTAAAAGTGTTGAGTTTGGTGCGATACTCCGCTACAGAGGACAGACCTCTCTCACCTGTCGTTAGATCAGGAGGACGACGAGGGAGACGTGAATGAATCAGACTTCAGCAACATTATCTTGCAAATGAAACACAGTTTTTGTTTCTCTGATATCCAAACACACATCTCTTCCCGTCTCTCTCCATATTGCTCTGTTAGCTGCTACGACTCACAAACAGTACAGTGCTGTTTTATGTTATATGATGCTTGCGGTTAACTAGACTCACATTTGATTGGTAGAATTTTTGAGTTCAAGATGAGTCATCAAACATTTGAAAAACATTTTATAGGAAGTGAAAAGACAGAGGTTGCTGTAAAAACACTGAAAAATTATTTATTGTACATATATGTGTCATATAACAAGAGATACATGACCAGTTAATACAGGGACACAGGATTAGAACTGGGAATATGTATTTTCCTTCAGCCCCCGACTAATAAAGCCTGTTATGGCCTCACAGACGGTGAACACGTCACAGCACGTCGGTCTGCGAGTCTAGACGTTGGGATTCATCCTGTGTCCTTCCACATGTGTCGGGGTTAAACTCTTCCTCTCATCCAGTAGGTCAGACCCCCCCCCCCACCCACCCACTGCAACCCTGCTCAGGATAATCAGGTAATGACAACGGATAGATGAATGGAGTTTCCCCTTATGGTGCAAGCTTACAGTGCAGGCTGCTTACCTTATGGTAAGTGGTTAAGCCCATAATCATTAATGTAAGAGCACATTGAGTCCTATAAGCAACATTTGTTGTCATTGTCTGTTGAGCGTCTTTTTAAAGTTACCTTCTCCATCCTGTTAATGTTCACCGACAGATCGTTCCAGATGACGAGACGACGTGTAACTCGGGTGTTATTTTCCTCACCAGGTTAATCGCTGAGATCTGGCAACATGCTGACGTCACTAAAAAGAAGTCTGGTGGGTCCAGCAATGTAATCAGATGATCAGATCGGAAAACCAGTTTGTTTGGAGGTTGAACTGAAAGCTCTGAGGACACGAGTACAATTACGGCAAGTACAGTAGGTCAAAGTTGAAGCAGGAAGTGACAGATTGGGTAAAAGTTTTATTGCACATTTAAAACCAGGTGTTGACTAAACTGCTTTACAGAGAAATTTAGAAAATAAGACAAGTTTAAAATAGTTTTATCGTTATAGTAACGATTAAGGAGACTCAAATACAATCATATTCAGTTGGGTCTTTAGCCGGGATTTAAAGGTGCTAATTGAAGGGGAAGATCTGGCAGTTCAGGGCAAACTGGTCCACAATCTGGTGGCAGAAATGGAAAAAAGCTTTTGGATTTTGACTGGGAAGATGGAAGAGAGAGGAATAACCGATCAGAGAGTCTGGAAGTTGAATATGGATTGAGGAGATCAGAGAATCTACGCAGAGCGTTAAAAACAAATAAAAACATGTTAAAATCAGTTCTATATCTCAGTGGGAACCAGTAAAGGGAGGCCACGCTTATTGGTATCAGTGAGGACTCCAGCTGCTGCATTTTCAACCAGCTTCAGGTGAATTATGGGAAAGACTGAAACATTAAAGAGAGTTAATAGAGACGACTCTCCAGATCTCCAAATCGACCTAATGCAGGGAAAGCCACTGCTAATGCTTATTTATATGTTTGTCAAATTTTAACACAGAGTCAAAAATGACAGACATGTTTCTCTTTAGTGATGTCACCACGTTCACAGATCACAGATATTAAAGGAGACATATTCTGCTTTTTGTGGTTTTCTGTCATTTATATCCTGTTATGATGTCAGATGTTAAACATGGTTAAAGTTCCAAAACTTGAGGTGCCTGCAAGTCAAAAGTCGGGGCTTCAACCTGACCTGAACGCTTCGTTTGTGTTGTTTTTTTCTACCTTCCTGAAGCTGACCAATCAGAACAGAGCGGGCTCATCAGGAGGGGGGCATTAAAGAGGACCTATTATGCTCATTTCAGCTCTAAATTTTTACTTCTGGACTCCGTTAGAGTAGCTCTGCATGATTCAAAAGTTAAAAAAAAACTCCTTATTTATCTTCTACTGGTCCTTTATGCAGCCCCTCAGTTCAGCCTCTGTCTGAAACAGGCCGTTTTAGCTCCTGTCTCTTTAAGGCCCCGCCCTCCTGATGAGCCCACTCTGTTCTGATTGGTCAGCTTTACGTATCAGAGTTGTGTCCAAACATTTCCTGCTTTACTGCTTCAAATTAAAAGCTTTTAATGACTAACCAACTGGAGACTTTTATTGGGAAGAATTTACAGGAAGTAAAAACGTGTTCCTCACTGACTGACTTAGCGGAGCTTCGTTAGTGGCGCTAAAAACCGCTCGAAAAAACGACATATGGAGCTATTTGGAGTTATTTGTTGAGCGGGTCAGTTAGAAATAACGCAGGGAGGAAGAGTAGAAGCAGACACAGCCACAGTGATGATGATGTATGATGAAGAGCTGCAGACGACCAGCACACCTCCAACAGGTGTGAACTACTTATTTTACTTTGTTGTGGTGTGTAATGGCGTCGAGGCTCTGTGCAACTACTCCCTGAGCAGAGCAGCGAACTCGTGCATGTAGCAGATGTCCATATAAAGAAATCCGTCACGAAATGACATCAGCTCGGGCTGAAAGTAGAAAAAAACGTTGGAAACTTAGCGTTCAGAGCAGTCTGAAGCTCACAGGGATTACTGCTACATACGTTTACCTCGTTATTTGACACGTCAGCCACTTTTAACATGAACATCCGACATTGTGACATTATATGTATGTCTGAAAATAAGGAAAATACTAATAATACGTCCCCTTTAAAGAGACAGGAGCTAAAACGGCTTGTTTCAGACAGAGGCTGAACTGAGGGGCTGCATAAAGGACCAGTAGAAGATAATTTTAACTGGAAATCATGCAAAGATATTTCAGTAGAGCCCCAGAATATACATATATACCTGTAAATGTGCAGAATATGTGTCCTTTAAACTGGTGAAAAAAGTGTTATTATTAGTGACAAAACTACAAAAATCCATCTCATAACAAATCGTATCAAATTGTCTTTAATCTCATGTTTTAGGGTATCAGAAGTAGTGTGTGTGTGTGTGTGTGTGTGTGTGTGTGTGTGCGTGTGTGTGTGTAGCCCAAACAGAGCCTTTGTTGGAGGTACAGATCTGGTTAAAGTTAAACAGAAGCACCATCTGGCACTAAAACACAGCAGAGATTTAATACGGCAGATTGGAGGAGGAAGGCCTCGTGTGTGTGTGTGTGTGTGTGTGTGTGTGTTCGCGTGTGTGTGTGTGTGTGTGTGTGTGTGTGTGTGTGTGTAATCTGGATTTCAGCTTTGTTGTCATACAAAATCTGCAGTGAGTGCAAACAAACAGTGATCACGGAGCTCAGTGTGTGAGACACTGAAGGCAGTTTGTGAAATCTGTTCAAATTTTAACAACATGTTTTGTTTCAGATAAACGTTTTTTTTTTTTTTTCTTGCGACTCCAAACTGTGAAATTAAACTGAAAAATTAAAAACATCACTTAAAAAAACTTTGGTGTGATTTTAAGAGTTTTGATCTTTGACTGATGAACCAGTGACATGAAACTGATGAAAGGAGGAAACATCACAGAGGAGAAGCTGCAACCAGGAGAAAAAAATGACAAATATGTGATTTTTTTTTAAAAAACTGCATTAAACTGGAATTTATGTAACAAATAAATATAAATAATTGTGACTAGTCTGTGTTACTGTCAGTCAACAAACTGTATTTTTTAACTGTAAAAGGTGAAACTTTCTTTAAAAACACAGTTCAGTTCAACTAAAGGATGAAAAGTTCTGTCAGGTTTGTTCTTTCGGCTGCGACTCCAAAAAAAAAAAAAATTAAATCATTTATTGTGTTTTGGAAAAATATGTTTAGAAGAATGTTTGCTGTTTATTTTAACTGCCTAAAAGTGCTTCACTCGCCTGCAGCCAGCAGCAGCAGAGCTGGATTAACAAGCAGGCAAATCTCCAGGAGCCCTAAAAGCTGCAGGCTTACTGTAAGTCTGCTGGACTCGCTTAACTTCACTGGAAATTTGGGGGAAAATGAAGCCATAAAGCAGGACATGAATCAATCAGTCGATCGACAGAAAATCAATCGGAAGCTATTTTGATGATTGATTCATCTTTCTAAATGAGTTTCCAGCCTCTCAAACGTGAGGAAACAAGTTATTTGAATACATAACTTTTTCATTTTCAATACTTCCTGATGTTTTATAGACAAAAATGATTAATTGATAACATGATCGACCTGCTAGAGCTGCGATTAGTCGACTGATGGTTTTATTCATCTTGTAAGGAAAAATATTTACTGGTTGCTTCTTTAATAAACTGAATATGTTTTATATGTTTTTTGGACTGTTGATCAGACAAAACAAGATATATGAAACCATCACCTCGGGCTCAAAACCATTGACTAATTGAGAAAATAATCTGCTTTAATTGATGAGTAAAAGGCTTTAAGAGTCGCTGCGTCAAAATCGAGTTTATTTACCTTCATTGTTTAAGTTTTGTGCTTATATGTTGCATATTTCTACATTAATGTTTAATCTGGGTGTGTTATTCCAGTTTAGAGACACAGAGCAGGGAGGTGAGGAGGGGGTTAACGGGGGTCCAGCAGCTCTTTTATGATCCATATGTTCAGTCTGGTGATATAATATGAAATGATGTAAACAACAACAATCTGAACAGCCGTAAACAAACCAATACAGACAACAAACTGCAGTAATACATTCATTAAAAAAAAGTTGTATTAAATCTGTAGCAGAGCGGAGCCTCCACTTTAAACACCTGTACTCACCTGCAGGACACGCGCATGCGCCGGGCGGTGCGTTGAATTATCGATGGATGAAGTTATTGACTCCTGTGCAGAGGTCACGTGACGATGATTATAATGTGTATTATATATGAAAAAACGTACCGATTCATTAATAGTTGGGAACAAAGAGATGCACGTGCTCAAGGCCTGCCCCCCTCTATATGGCCCGCGGGCCCGGCCGAGGACGCCACGAGACCGCAGCGCCGGAGTCCTGATCCGGTTTTATGATTTAATATTCACGTATGTAGGAAAACAATCTGAGACGCAACGTTTTAACAGGAAGTTACGTCATGTTTAGATAAATAAAGGCCTAAAGAAAGATTTTTATTTTAGAATGTCAGCTACTAACAGCAGCTTAACACTCACACACACACACACACACACACACACACACACACAAAGTTGATATTTTAATTGATACATTAAATGAGGACGATGTAAATATAGAAAATATGTTAAGTGCCAACATTATTTAAACTCTCAGTCACAGTTTCATGTGGTCAAGTTTTAATAATAGACTTGTATCTTCCACCACTCTAAGAAGTTAAAAACATTCTTTTTACATTATATTAGTTCATTTAACTGTTCAGATTTATTTTATATAACGTCTTTATGTTCTAAAAACTGTTTCCTCACACAGCCTGGAATATAATTCTGCTGTAGAATCACTAATTCTCCTCATTTTATTGTCATTTAACATATTGTTTTGCATTAAAAACGCACCTTAAAACCAGCGGAGTAATTTATGTTTTATTATAAAACCTCAGTATCTTCAATGGCAGCTAAAGTGCTAAATATGGAGTCCTGAGTTTGACTCAGTGTAAACATGTGACAGAATATGTGACACTGAAACACTGGAGAAAGTTTTTTTTACTGCATTTAAAACCAACTGAAGGAAAAAAATTAGGAGAAAAATCAGGTTTTAAGAGCTTAACGAACAAGATGGATCATCTATAATAATAACAATGATAATAATAATAATGATAAATTAATAAGTATAATTATTATTAAGTTTACTTACAGCAGTCAGAAAATAAACAGATTCATTTGTAATCCTGACTGCTGCCAACAGGAGGCGCTCTGGTTACAGCGTCAGACCTGCTGCCTGTGTGTGTGTGTGTGTGTGTGTGTGTGTGTGTGTGTGTGTGTGTGTGTGTGTGTGTGTGTGCTTGCGTGCCTGTGCGCGCGCGCTCATGCTTCCTGCCTGGCACAATGATTTTTATTAGTAGACAATGCTTCACCCCGCCTCCTCCTCCTCCTCCTTTCCCAAAAACCACACACATGAGCGCACACTGACCGTGCACGCGCTGTGTTTGCCGACATGAATTCAAACTATTATTGTCGTTGAGAAAACAAAGCCGAGGAGGCTGCCTGCCCCGAATGCCTGCATGCGCGCTTTTACGCACACGCACAGGCGCGCGCGCACACACACAGAGAGAGAGAGAGAGACGTGCGCTTTTACGCACAAGCTCAGGACGGGATTTTACGCACACATGCGCTGAGAGGAGGGTGATGCGTGACGCACGGCACAATTACAAGAGCGAATTTAGGGGGAGAAGGTGCACGCGCGTAAACACCGACGGGAAGAGGGGAGATTAAAGAGAGCAGATAAAAATGACAGGTTTGTGTTTTTTGGAGACATTTAAGGTCGTCAGAGTCTCCGTTTGAAGACGGAGAGACGGAGAGGAAGAAGCAGAAAAGAGGATTTGTTGACAAAATCACCAAGTTGGAGAAGCTCCTCCTCTCCGTGATGTAGCCGCGAGTCGGAACCTCCTTAATTACTAATTTCTCCACATCCAAGCCACGCTCTCTCTCTCTCTCTCTCTCTCTCTCTCTCTCTCTCTCTCTCTCTCTCTCTCTCTCTCTCTGTCTCTTTTCTCTCTCTCCACTCCTCCATCCATGCATCTCTCATCCTGACCCTCCTTTCTCTCTCCTGTCTGTCTCTCTTTCGTTTCCAGCCCGGATAACGGAGGTGGACGAGCTTGGAGTTGTTGTTGTTGTTGTTGTTGTTATTTTTTTTATTATTATTTATTCCTCGTATTTTTTGGGAGACCTGCCACCGGGCATGGAGGATGTAAAAGACCCGCCGACCGTCCACCGGTCCTCCTCCTTCAGCATCAAGAGCCTCCTGCTGCCCTCCAAGTGCGACAGAACGGACTCCGCTGCTGCTGCTGCCGCCGCCGCCGCCGCCGCCGCGGTCATCGGCATCCCCGGGACCCTCTCTCCCTCTCCGGGTTCTGACTCTGAGAAGTCGCTGGACCCACCGGAGGTAGACTCCACAGCCGGCGCGCTGGACCCGGAGAAACCGGGCAAGGAGGAGCAGGGGGAAGAGGAGGAGGAGGGCGGTGGGGGAGGCGGAGGAGGGGACGGCGCCAAGGCAACACCGGAGCAGAATAATAACGGCAATAATAGCGGGAAAAACGGGAAATATGACAAGCCTCCGTTCAGCTACAACGCCCTGATCATGATGGCCATCCGGCAGAGCCCCGAGAAGCGGCTCACGCTGAACGGCATCTATGAGTTTATCATGAAAAACTTCCCGTATTACCGGGAGCACAAGCAGGGCTGGCAGAACTCCATCCGGCACAACCTGAGCCTCAATAAGTGCTTTGTCAAGGTGCCCAGGCACTACGACGACCCGGGGAAGGGGAACTACTGGATGCTGGACCCGAGCAGCGATGATGTTTTCATCGGGGGGACTACCGGGAAGCTCCGCAGGCGCTCCGCCACCTCCCGGGGCAAGCTGGCGATGAAACGCGGTCTGCGCTTCGCTCCACTCGGCTTGGGGATTAACGAGCGGGCGAACAACCCGCTCTACTGGCAGATTTCTCCGTTTCTCTCCCTGCACCATCACCACCACCATCACCCGCACTACAACGGATCCTCACCCGGATTTTTGAACCAGGCTGCCGGCTACGGGTCGCTGCTGCCCGCGGTGGAGCAGCTGAGCAACGGGGACCTGGGGCGCTCCATCCTCGGCGGGTCAGCCGCCGGGGCGCTGGGCTTGACGAACAGTTACGGGATGAGCACGTCGCCGGTCGGGCTGCTGTCCGGACAGACTGCCGGGTATTTTGTCTCAGGGACCCAACACGCGGCTGCAGCGGCACCGGGGCAGCCTGGAGGAGGGCCGCCGCATCCGCCGCATCCGCCGCCGCCGCATCTCCAGCAGGGCGCACCGGGATACGGCGGCCTGGCGACCAGCAGCTCGCCGCAGTCTCTGCTATCGGACTCGCTCAGAAACAGCTCCCTACCGGCCTTCTCCCCGGGCGTGTCCGCGGGGTTCCCCGGGGTGCTGTCCCATCAAAAGAGGGTGACCCCAAACGCTTTCCTAAACTGAACTCCCCCCCCCCTCCTCCTCCTTCCTCTCTCCCCTCCTCCCCCCTCCTCCTCCCCCTCACCGTCACCTCTCCGTGGATGGCACCGGGACGAGGACGCACAAAAGACGTCATGTTAAGGGCAAATAATAAGTGGTAAATATCAAACATTGATCGCAAAAAAATATATATATGAAGTGAAACTTTTTTGGCCATATTCTGCCCCGAAGTGCAACGGGGTTATTTTGATTATTTCTTCGCATTTTATTGAAAAAGGGACAAACTTTTGTTACCCGCGGGTTGTACAACTGTAAACTAGACTTGCCAAAGGTAACGCTATAAGTATATTTCAAGCTATTTATATCTTGTACAAAGATTTTCAGTACTTTCTTTGAGTCTTTTATTTATGTTTTGTATTTATTGTACAATGTATTTAAATTCTATTTGTTAGTGTATACTCATCAGTATTGAGGAAGCGGTGGGGGGAGGGGGAGGGGGGGAGGGAGGGGGGGTCGAAACAAGACATACAGGGTTAATAATTAGCCTATTTATGAATTTTGAGATAATCAAGGAGAGAGAAAAAAAAAGACAATCAAAACTTTTTCTTTGCTCTTTTTCTTTTTTTTTTTTTTTTTTTGGGAGGAAGTCAATGAACAAATAAAGCCTTAAAATCAGCAGAAACAATCAGGGGTTTGAGAGGAAAAATAAGCCTACAAATCATATCTCTACTCAGGTTTGACCCCGGAATATTCATAATAATAATAATATTAATAATGATGATTTAAAAAAAAAACTTCTCTCTGTGAAGAGTTTCCTTCCAAAATGATAATATCCAAAATATGAACTTTTTTCAATGTGGGAGAGCAAAAAAAAAACAAACCTTACTGCTGCTTTTCAGCATAAATAATAATAATAATGTTTGACTTTAAGCCCCTTTAAATAAATACATGGATATATGTATTTGGAAAAGAACTCTTCATATGTAAAATTATGCAAAACAACGCAGCTGAAATAAGAGTTTTTTTGTGTTTTCTGTTCATTATAAGCCCACATTGTCCCTTTCAGTTTTAGAGTGTGTGTGTGTGTGTGTGTGTGTGTGTGTGTGTGTAGGCCTGTATGAGCATGAAACCTCCTGCGCATGTGCGCCAAGTGCCGCTGTATGGGCTAAACAAATAACCTCCTAATTATTAATTTTTATTAAAAAAAAAAAAAAAGGAAGAAACAACAACAACAACAAAAAAAACAAAAACATGACTTTTTGTCGTCTCCATCCCGTTTTATTTTTTTTTGAAACCTCCGGTTTCCCGGTAAAAGTTGTGTAACAGTGACCGGAGGAGGCCTCGACATGCTGGGACGTAGTTCTGCAGGTTTTTGGGGCTTCAGGCCTTCAACACACACATACAGCTGCTGTCAGGATGAAAACTTCTAACTCCAAAACAAATACTTGTATTTAAAAAAAAACACACAAATATAAACAGTTTTATTGAGTAAAGAAAAAAGTAATTTTTTGGGGGGGAAAAAAATAAAAATCTTACTTACGGATTCTTTCCGGAGCTTTCAACCTAATCTCACGGTCTTTGACTCACTATAGAGTTGCCTCAAGTCGCTCACTTTTAGTTCAGTTTCATTTTAGATGGATTAAAGTGCATATTTTTGGAATTATCTAAACAATTTTATTCACTTGAGGAGCTGAAAAAATAAATGATCAATCAGATCTTTGAAATGTTTCAGTTTGCACTAAAATCAACAAATAGAAACGGAGATAAGAGGTTTTCAGCCAGCTGGTGGCTTATATGTGCAACATTTAAATTAAATGTAATTTAATTTAATTTTTTGGGAGTAAAAGGTGCAGCTTGTGTATCATCTTTATAATGTGCATCAGCTGACATCGACAGGCCGCCATATTCAATCTGCTCCCGATATTAATGTTGTCATGTGACGATCTGATCGATACCGCGGTCTGACTGAAGACACGACTTGTTGTTTTAAGGTAAAAAAAAAAAAAAAAAAGGAAAAATATGGTTTAAATAATAGAACTTTTTTTTTTTTGCACATTTTTGTTTAATGAAGTGTAATTTTAGCTTCATTTCAACATGCGGCAGGTTTGTAGCTCAGCACTTAAAACTTATTTATTATTTTTATACACAATTCATTTTAAAAAAGTCCCCAAATTTAAACATGCAGCTGAAGATGCTGAGTTTCACCACATTCATGTTCATTTGGAAATGCTGCTTGTATCAATCTGAGTTTTATTTCTCAAACTGATAAAAAAAACAAAAATTCCTCAATAAATCATTTAAAATAATTTTTAATTGGTAACATTTGAAGTCACATGACACTAACTGGCCTCCGTAACAGATTAAAAGCACAAAATAATTCTATAAAACACCAACAAGAGACAAATAAGATCAGATAAACACACAGAAAACATGTTTTGATGCTGATTTTGCAGATTTTCCTGATTGTTTACAAAGAAAAACATAAAAAAATATTAAAGTGCAGAAATGCATTTTTACATCATTGAGTCTTGCGACTGCGTTAAAATAACTTGTCGTACATCCAACCAGCAGCGTTTTTGACTATCAAAGTATCGATCGCTGCGGTATCGATCGATCGGTTTCCCCCTCAGATCTCAGTCAGGTCAGTGATGTCTGAGCTCTGCAGCAACACAATCAAATAAATGTCGCCTCTGCAAAAATAAAGCAAATCAAACCTCCGAGAGAGAAAACACGACGCAGCAGATGATGATATTTTTTACAGAACAGACATTTATGGTCGATGTGCAGACGAGCAAATGAATAGATTTAAAAAATTGGGGAAAAAAGTACAATTTAAAGGAAATAAAGACTCCAGATACTGGATGCTGGCATGAATATGAAAGTGCACTGATTATTGAGTATTATTAAAACTATCAGCCACGTTGGGCCTTTTATTGTGAAGTAAATATCATCTGCAGCTTGTGGGTTGGATTTAATTCAAATATATTTCATTTTGAGTCTTTGAATTTTTTTGAGAAATGAGCCTTTTTCTGTATTTGTTTGTTGATATTTTAAACAGCTGAGCATGCAAACTGCAAACTGCTGAATGGTAGTTTTTTTTTTTTCTTCCCCACACCCTCATTTTTTACAGTGTAAATCAGAAAACCTAAAATAACCTCTGACCAAAATAAAAAAATAAAAAAAAAAACCTCCTCAAGCTCCACAAACAGGCTGAACCCCGTCAACACACGTTCAGATATGATTATAGGCCCATAAATAAAAACATTAATACATTTTTAGCAGCAAAATAAAAAGCGGAAACACTCGAAATGTTTAAATCTTCAGCAGAAGAAGTGAAAACAGGAAGTGATCCAGACTTGTTTGTTTTTTTTTTAAATCGCTCTCCGTGTCACTTTTTTTTTTTCCAGTTTGGTTTTTGTATAAATTACTTTTTGGGAGTTTTATTTTGTTTGTTTTGATTTTTTTTTGCACTTTTGTTGTTAGCGTTCACTTGTATGAAGTCTGTACTGTCTGTTTCGTTGCTGTCTGTTTGTTTTTGTTTTTGTTTTTGTTTTTTTTTTTTGTTTTTCAGAGAAACTAAACTTGATTAAAAAGGATGAAATAACCTGAAACTTTTTTCTGTCTGATTGATGTTTGTTTGCAAACCAGCTGAAGACATAATTCATTCATTCATGTAGAAAGACTTTAAAACATATTTTTATCATATTTTACACACAACAGAAACTTTAAGTCTTGTTAATGAATTTCACTTTATGTATTTTTTTTGAATTACATGAATGTTTATTTAAGATATTTAAAAGTTTTTAAGTGACTTGTTTTTTTTTTCAATATTTATTATTTTTCATTTTATTATAATTAGTATTTGTTGTTACAGACTTGCTATTAGTGACTATTTATTTGTCTATTGATTATTATAAACAGCAGGTTTTTACTTGTTTTGTGACTTTTTAGGATGATTTTAAACGTCTCGTTTTCAGATAGATTTTTTATTTTTAGGTTTAATGTGAGCAACTCGTCTCTTGATTATCAGTCTAACATACGTCTGTTTAATCAATATTATTTTATGTTCTCAGTATTTCAGGAGTATTTAACGTTTCACATATTAAGTTTGATTTTTAGAAAACTCACCGTATGACAGATGATTTATTCACATTAATGGTTATTATGAGAGGAGGTGTTTAATAGCTTCTTACAAGGTTTCTGAAAGTGTTTCTGAAAGAATATCTACATCTTTAATTTTAGAGGTTTGCCTTCATACTGGAATATTTGTGGAGGTTTATTAGATACATTTTACTCACCAGACTACTGTATCGTTTTATTATTCATCTAGATTTGAACGTGTGCTTCGGTTCAGTAGTGAGAAGAAGGTTTTTTTTTTACATTTCCTGCAGGTCTCATCATGCAGCAGCTTCACTCTGTGTGTCCACACTTTGCGTCTTTGGCTTTTTTTTATAATTATGATGATTGAAAGAGTTTGAGGTTAACGTCAGCAGGTCTTTGCATGTTTTGTTCCTCTGCTGTCTGATTTCAGTGCTGTCTGTTAAAAAAAGTCCAGAATGAACTGAGTGAATGTGGAGATTACACACGTCGAGCTCTGCTGCTGCTCACACTCAGCAGCGTGTGTGTGTGTGTGTGTGTGTGTGTGTGTGGCGTCACGTGATCGACATGTATGTGTGTTCATCCACCAACGTTCAGCTGTACTGACCTAAAAATAAAAAACGGGCTAAAATTAGATGAAGTCCTGCGTAAAAATACGAACGTGGCAGCAGATGAGTTTTACTGAAGCAGATACACAAACCTGAGAGCTCGTCAATTAAACCTGATTATTGTCGTTATTATCACAGTTTTATGAAATTTTCCTTAAAAATTGTAAAATATTTTAGCAGATAAATATTCACCAGATCAACCTAACGCCACTAATTCAGCATCACTTACTAATTCATATTGTTAATTTATCATATTATTACAGCTAATGTCTCCAAAACTGTGCCTGAACCTTCATAATATATCTGTAATATTAAAGTTTTATTCATTCTCATAACATTTCTATCATCATATATTCAATTACTAGTTTTATATGGATGTGATTTGAGGGTTCAGTGAGTTTTTGTCCTCTTTTATCCTTAATTTAATATTTTTTACTGTGTAAACGGTATAAAAGTAAAAATAATAATAAAAGTAAAAAGATGCAGAAGACAAACTTCAAACAAGCCAAACTATCAATCATTTAATCAATATTCCATAATTTGGAGGATGTGAGAAGTTATTGGTCGTGTCAGACCGATGATACCGAACATCTCACAGTCCACAAAGTATTAATAATAATAATAATAATTGGTTATTGATCAGAGTTTGCTGCATTTTCACACCAGAATCTACAAATCAAAACCAGGTTTCGGTGAAAAATATGATAAATATAATAAGAATGAAGACGCTGTCTCCGTCTGTCGCCTCTATATGTCTTCCTGTGTCCGTCTTTGTCTGTATTTTTCTGTCTCTGTCCGTGTTTTTGTATTTTTCTGTCGGTGTTTTTGTATTTTTCTGTCTCTCTCCGTCTGCGTCTCTTCAGTCTTTGTCTCTGAACGTCTCCGTCTGCGTCTCAGACTCGACGCTCGTGTCTCTCCGTCTCTCAGTGGTGTCTGTCTGTCTGTCTGTGTCTCTGCCGCTTTAAGAGCAGTCTCGCTGGGAGAATTTAGGTCAGGGCAGCGCCTCGGTCCGCTCGCTTGTTTTGGCAGCTGGGGCGGCCCAGACGGGCGGGGTCAGGCCAGGAGGAGGAGGAGGAGGAGGAGGAGGAGGAGGAGGAGGAAGGGGGGGAAGGATTTGTGGTGATGTAATTTTGTGGCTGAGACAGTGATGTCACACCCACCCAGAGAGTGGTCCCAAACCAGGCGGGAAGCTGCGGGTCTGACAAATGAGGCCAATGCGGAAGTGACTTAAACCGACTCCAGCGGTCCGACTGTATGGAAGTCGACGTCTCACTTCATTTATTACCTCAGTAAAGACTTTCCTGATGAGTTTTTGGTCTCAATCGCGAGTTTCAAGTCTTCTTCAATACAGCATGATGTTCATTTTATAAATTATGGTCCAATTTAGAGTAAAAGAGACAATAAAGCAGGGTTTCGCTACCACGGCAACCACGTTGGTTGTCACCATAGACTGTATAAAAATATGGGCGTAGTTACCGTGACGTCACCCGTTGGATTCTGAAAAGCAGTTTTGAAGCTCAAAGCGAGCCGCTCCGGCCGTCGCCATCTTGGCAGTGTGTGACGCTGCCTAACTCCCAGCCAATCAAAAACGGACAAAGAGGTGGGGCCGAATGGCTGAAACAAGCCACCTAGCGGCTGGCGGACCTGTCACTCAAAGTAGCCATGTCCTTCATTATGCAGAACTTTACGGCTTAATAAAATTTAAACGGGTGAGTTATAAAAAAATTCACCCCCCGTACAGTTGTCATGAAAGAGGAAATTAACTACAGAGACCAAAACCGTTGTTTGTACCAGACTGTAAACATGTTTATTTCTGCTGTAAAGTTGGACATTTTAACATGGAGGTCTATGGGGATTGACTCGCTGTTGGAGCCTCAAGTGGTCGTTCAAGGAACTGCAGTTTTTGGTACTTCTGCATTGGCTTCATTTTTCAGTCCTGGATGTTGCTGCTTGGTTGTTACGTAATGTAACGTAACCCCAGATTAGCAGTACAGGCGTAACTGTCACTATTTTAGTGTGTTTTCAGTTCATGTAACGTTTTGGTCGCCTAAAAAAGTTTTGTTAAGTGTTTGATTGAACTAAAAGACCCTCTAAGGACTCAGATGTTCAGTTTTTATGGTGAGTACATTTTGTTTTAAGCCTGTTTTTTGCTAGCCAAAATTAGCATTAGCATTAGCAATATCACAGTTAAATGTAGACTGTACATGCACCGTGCTAACTAGGCTAGCTGTTAGCGCTAGCGTTAAGGTCAGCCCCACCCTCTCATCCAAATATGGTCACATCTAGCTCCAAAAAATCAAGATGGCGACGGTCAAAACACTGAACTCAAGGCTTCAGAACGGGAGTCCACAAACCAACGGTTGACTCGCCATTAAAAACATCTTTATACTTTTCTTAATATTTATTTCTTTACATTTAAATATACATTTAACGGTAAAACTATATTTTCTATGATTTGCATCTCTCTATTTGATGTTTTAAATGTGGTTTCAGAGCCAGGATGTCAGGATTTCTGACTCAGTGTGTTATTTATTAACATGGTCGTGGCCTCACAGTCACACTGAGTCATAAAGACAGTATGACATGAATTACAGGACTTTCTTTGGTAGGAATTGTTTGCACCTTTTTTTTTTACTTTATTTTCAATTGCCAAGGAAAGAATGAAAAACAGCTGTTCACAACACAGATGTATCCAGCAGTTTTTAGTTTGGGGGAAGATCACCGCCTTCAAGGCTCAATGCTACGGAGCAAGAGGGTCAAATAAGGAGAAAAGAAAAGGTTCAGCAATTAATCTGCCCATTATTTTCTCAATTAATCACTTAATTGTTTTGACAGATGATGTCTTTTATAATTTCAAACAGCCCTGAGGCACATTCTTCTTTCATTCAACCGATGACTGAAGACACAGATCATATATGACAAAGCAAAGCATAAAATCTTCTTATTTAGGAGGCTGGAACCAGTGAATATCTGGCGATTAACTGACTAATCACTGCTCTAGTCTAATATCAGTATTTTATGATAAAGGTAAAACCTTCATCAGGGCAAAACGTTGGACAAGACGAACTCCCGGAGCTTCTAGACCTGAGCTTTGTCATGCAAGTACACATAGGAGACGTTTCCAAGGTCCATATATGTTTGTAGGAAACCGTATCACCAGATACGGGTTGAAACCCGGCTGTAAGTTACAACAGGGAGACTCAGTGTGTACAACATCGCTTGTTAATGTCTTCTCTATTGTTAAGGCTTGGTTGGATTTAGGTATAAAAACTATTAGATTAAGGTTAGAGAAAGATTGTGGTCATGGTTAAAAGACGCCAACATTGACCACGATAGGAAACAAACTACTTTCTTTCTTTCTACTTCTGCCTGTTGAGAAAATAGTCTTGAAATCTTTGATCTTAAATATATTATATGTGCTGTTTCATTATAGAAAGGCAGACAAAAAAAGTCATTTAAATTCATCATTTCAGGAATTTATCTGTTGATGATTCTACAAAACCTCCAAATTACGTTTAATAACAACATCTTTGTGATGTCATTTCCAGCGTTTTTACAGTTCCTCCTGTCTACAGTATCTGTGTGTGACTACACAAAAACTACAGTACGGCTACAATACGGTTCAGGTTAGAGAAAGAATGTGGTTTTTAAAAAAGAAAACACTGAAGGTTGGTGGTGAGACCCATCCACCATCCTGACATCCACCCGTTAATTTGTCTCAATACATAAAGGAGTCACTCATTCCTGTATTGACACTGTGAACGTTGGTATTCAATATAAAATCATCCAAATCGTCCATAACTCATAACTAAAAGAGCTGCTGAAGGTTTTGAAGCCACAGAGGAGAGAGAGTGTTTGTTGGAACATGTGAATCAGCAGACTGGAGACACTGTGTGTTTCTCACCTGACAGTGATGGCGTGTTGAGAATGGCGGGAATGGAGACGCTGCCACCCTGCAGGGCTGATAAGTGATGGTGATTGAGCGTTTGGACCGTCACTGTCCCCTGCAGGAACGCAGTTTTACACTCAGTCAGCACACACACACACACACACACACACACACACACACACACTGTGCTCTCACCAGCTGCTTGCTCCGATGTAGAACCAGACGACAGGACAGGATGTGGACGACAAAACGCTGATCTGATCGACTCTCACTGACGGCTGTCCTGATGATGTGCGACTCTCCCTTTAACACAACAAACATCTAAATGTTTGAATCACAGAGCGTCCACACATCCAGAGAGACTTCGGGTTTTTCTGTATGACATTTTGGAGCAAACAAGATGGAGACTGGCGGCTTCGATGAGGTATTTCTCATTAAAGTTGAACTCCACAGATGTTTCCAGGTGTTTTCTGTATAAGAAGTCATATAAAGTCTTTTGTGTCTCCAGAGGAAGCTGTGTGAGATGTGATAAATTGACTCAAGTGATGTCACCTGAGACTACCAATTTGAAAAGTTAAAAAAAAAACAATCTGAGGGTGAGGAGTTAGAGAGAAGTGAGGTTATCAGACCTCTGTAGCTCCTCATGTCTGTTAGCCGCTACTAGCATAACGTACCAGAATCTCTACAGTTGATTGTATCGAGTCCAGTTGAATTGTGGGTAATGTAGGAGCCAGATTATAACATATTTGCAAAAAGTTTTCACATAGACACACATGTATCCCCAAATGCTTGGCTGAGGCGGAAAACTTGAGCTGTGTCTCAAATCATATACTTCTGTTAGTACACTGTGTACACTATGTACTTACTGGCGTAGTGTGAGAATTTTGACAAGATAGTGTCGTTTCAAATCAAACACAGTCATTGTGCACTTACCGGAAATGACGATTGCAAATTATCATTAGCTAGCGTTAGCATTTGTGTTATCGTTAGCGCTACCAAATCATCACAGACTGCTAAATTAACCCAAAAAACATACTGACGGCTTATATCCAACAGTATAGTGGTACTTAGTGCTAAAAACACATGTATAACTTACATTTGTATAATGTGGTGATGTTCACTGTAGTTACAACATACTCGGCCACCATTTCCCGTTTGAAAGGTGGTCTCTCCCCTTCTGCTACGTAGCCAAGATGGCGACCATTGAGGGCGAGAAGTGTCCATAGTTCCAATGTAAGTTATACATGTGTTTTTTAGCACTAAGCACCACTATTCTGTTGTCGGATAATGTCTGTAATGATTCAGTAGCATGAGTGATAACGCGAATGCTAACGCTAGCTAATGCTAATTTGCGATCGTCATTTCCAGTAAGTGCACAACGGCTGTGATTGATTTGAAACAAAGCAAGTATTTTTGCTTTGTTTTTGTTTTTTTATCAAGGTTATCAGACTTTTAGATGAAATTGGTTTAAGTTACAACTTCATAAAATGGACGTTAATCAAATCCAATTTTGGACTGACAGTAACTTTGCTGAGTCTAAACTGAATCCAATCACTGCTGTAATATGTGTCATTATGTATATATTTGTGTCATTATGCCACAAAATTAAATCACTCCGCAGAAAGATAAATACAAATATTTGTCTCAGTCTATGCACAGTTCAGAATTTTCCATCTTTAAGTAAATAATTGTGGACTAAAACCACAGAAACGTCTCAAACAGAGAAGATGATTTTATTTCACCTCCACTGACAACACTGAGCTGTAAGGAGGTAAAACTCGGCTGCAGCGATGAACTAATCACACACACTGACCTTTGACCTCCCTACTGTTGGCTGTCATGACTGCGGTCCACAAACTGAAGCAGATCCTGCATCACCAACGTCGGGTCCTAAACGCACCATAACACCCATCGACAGAGGAGACAATGCAGTGCAACTTTATTTTCTTTTTGGTGGTGGTGTGATGTTTGGTGTTACTTCTGCATAAGAAAAGTTTATTCAACATCCAAATAAACCGACAGAAATTATTAGTGATAGACCGTTGTGATATTAGCCATTCAGTATATTTAGATATAATAGTTTTCATTGTTAGCGGAGTCTTTCCCGCTGCCTTCAAACGATGCAGCGTTACTGTTTAATGTTCTCTCTCCTGACGCTGTATCAGAGCTGTTTTTAGTTACTGCTGATGCAAACACATTTCCTGCATGAGAACATCTTTGCCCCCAGTTAAAACCATGTTTGAATCAACCAGTATTTCCACAGACTGCGCTCAGCTTTTCAGCAACAGAACTACAAACAAGGGTGGCAGTTGTAGCAGCGGCGACTACTACGTTAAAAAAAAAACAAGAAATCAAAGAAAAACCGAGCCAATGATGAGTGATCGGAGAAATTAAGATAAATCAAATGATCAAATGAACTCTGGAGTAGCAGCTGCTCACCACAGACACAATATTAGCTCCTCTTAGTATTATTGTTAGGACTGTAAGGATTGTTTATAATGTTTCAGAGCCACAGGTGAATTAACTCTAACATTATGAATGTTATGAATAGAGACAGATAAAGACAAATACATCAATAAATAAAGGGAAGACATCAATATTGTCAAACTGTTTGATCTGAATCATTATTATAGGCCTGAACAGATAAACCTCTCTCTAGTAATATGTTTTTTTCTCTTCTTCATCCGAACTTATTTATTATCTTGCCACATTTTGATTATTGGAAGAATATTTTAGGGTTTTTTATTCAGTAGTTCTGAAACACTGAGGTTTGTAACCAGAGTCACGCAGGATAAAAGCTGACAGACAGACAGACAGACAGACAAACAGCCCTCATGCAGGTGGATTACAGCTACAGAAAGGCATCCACAGCCCTCATGGCTCAAATATATGAAGAAAAAAAAAAAAACTATTACATTCATATAGACCTTAAGTGTCTGTTTTATATATTTATAACTTATCTATAAGTTACATTAAGACGGCAGGAGGTCCCGCAGCCACGGGCAGCAGGCGGTCCGCAACCGAAGGTCACCTGCTAGACGAGAAAGCACAAAAACTCCGGGGGAAGAAGCCAAGTTAGTAACATGCATTAATGGGGCATGAATGCGTACAGATGGAGAGGAGGAGGAGGAGGAGGAGGAGGAGGAGGAGAGGAGGAGGAGGAGAGAGGAGCTCAGTGCACAGAGCAGTAGTGGAAGGAAACAAGCATGAATTCAAGTTTTCTTTTACCTATTTTCTGGAAATTAGGTTAAATTTTGCGCTATATTCAGATTGAAACCCATCTATAAGTTACGATAGGGAAACTTGGTTTGTACAACATTGCTTGTTAACGTTTCCTGACTGTTGTCATGACGTGTCATCTCTATTGTTAAGGCTTGGTTGGATTTAGGTGTAAAAACTATTAAGATTAAGGTTAGGGAAAGATTGCAGTCATGGTTAAAAGACGCCAACGTTGACCACGATAGGAAACAAACTACTTTCTTTCTTTCTACTTCCGCCTGTTGAGAAAATAGTCTTGAAATCTTTGATCTTAAATATATTATATGTGCTGTTTCATTATGGAAAGGCAGACAAAAAGAGACAAGAATTTATCTGTCGGAAGACAGATCGCTGCTGCGATGTTCCCATCGCAGCAGCAGTAAACAACTTCAAAACAATCAGACAATGAATAACAAGGAAGCCAGTGGTCAGAGGTCACCTGAACCCTGACCTTCTTACAAATTCAACGGGATAAATCCTTAAGAAAATGTCTCAAATCCCTCCATTCAGTTTGTCTGAACAATAACAACTGCCATATGATCAAAGCTCCCATAAGCCGCCTTTTACAACCAATCAGTGCTGCTTTCATTAGTCTCCACCTTGCTAATGTTATTTTAGGAATTAAGCTTATGATTATTTAGTTTTAGTTTACTACAGTCATAGTTTTCATTGTTAATCGTGTTAATGACAACCTTTTTTATTCATGATAGAAACTGGATGGAAACCGAGTGAAAAAGTAACCTGAAACTAGAATTATAACAAAATATATCACAATTTTTGTTAACAAATGACAATGCACTGATAATGTGAATGTGTTACATGAATTATCATCACTTCATGCATGAAAAACCTCATGAAACTATCAGGGATGCAGAAGAATTAACATTATCGTATGCATGCCTTAATGCAAGAACAATACGTTTACTAGGGGAAGATATTTCTTTCAATCATCATGATTTGTGAGTTATTAATGATGTTCATGTCTTCTTCATTGTTAAGTCTGCAGTTAAAATGTCGAGATAAAAACCTGACTTGTACATTCCTGATAGTTCATGAGGTTTGACGTGAATTAATTCATGCTTTTTCATGCATGAAGTGATGATAATTCATGTTCCCTTACTATAAAGTGTTACTGAAAGTCTTTATTAAACAACCTGCACCTGTATCTGCAGAATCACACCTTGTATCTCCTGATTGGTCGAACATTATCCTCTGACATACAAAACTATCTTGTGTTCAGATGTTAATTCAGCTGCTTGTCCTGTTGCAAAAATAAGCAGCATTTTGTATTTCAGTAACGTTACGTCTTTGCCAGTAAAGACGGCCAACGGCAACAACTGAAAATAAAACAAGCAGCAGCAACAAAACAAACGTGACAAACTTCAAAAACATGCAGAACACGCTGGCGTTTATAAAAAAGTAAGCTAACGTAACATTATCAAGAGTGGATGTAGTGGCAATATTAACATTGTTTTAATCTGCTATCTTTAAAATTGAGATTAACGAAGACATATTCTGAACATTTCCAGCTCTATATTTATATTCTGGGGCTCTACTGGAATATCTTTGCATGATTTCCAGTTAAAAACTCCTTATTTATCTTCTACTGGTCCTTTATGCAGCCCCTCAGTTCAGCCTCTGTCTGAAACAGGCTGTTTTAGCTCCTGTCTCTTTAAGACCCGCCTCCTGATGAGCCTGCTCTGTTCTGATTGGTCAGCTTTCAGGAAGCTTCCTCCGGCTCCGGAGGCTACGTAAACAAACTATAGTAGCAGGATTTCACTTCTTTTTCTCCTTCTTTACTCCAAATGTCAACTTCTCAAATCCATCCGTACATGTTGGAGCTGAATCACATCTGAAATATGAGAGCGGACAACACATGGAAACACCTTAGCAACCACCTTAGCAACAGCCTTAGTACCCAAGGCTACAGAACAGATGGCCATTTATGGGCATGTGCGACGAACCAACGTCAGCTTGTTGGCAAGGTAGAAAAAAACGTTGCAAACGAAGCGTTCAGAGCAGGTTGAAGCCCTGACCTTTGACTTGCAGGCAGCATTTCTACATACGTTCACCTCAAGTTTTGGAGCTTTGACCGTGTTTAACATCCGACATCAGAACAAGATATAAAAACAGAAAACCAGAAAAAAGCAGAGTATGTCTCCTTTAATGTGGGCAGTCAAGCTTTTAAATCCTTTAAAGTAGCTGAAGTGGATCTTTTTCATAACGGATATTTAGATTTGTCTTTGTAAGAAAAGTACAGGTGTTAAATGATCACATTAACAGCGTCTCTGTTCTATTCAAGTGTCCCATTAAACCATGACAGTGTGACAGTGAGCCAGCATGAACAATACGAGCACCCAGAAAACTCCATCAATCATTTTATCAGCTACACCTGTGCTTCTCCTACTTTCCCACTGTTCAAACAGTTTGTGAATGACAACTTTAGGAACAAGAACAACGCCTGTAACCATGGTAACTGTAACATATAAGGCTCAGAATGCTTAGAGGACATAAACATTAAGCATATATGACAGAAACTAGCAAAAATCGTTAGTTTTTGATGACTAAAAGTGTTTTCAAACCTGTGTAAGTTCAGTCTGGTTGAACGGGACTCTGGTTGGTTTTCCTTCTTGTTGTGATTCGTTTCGGCAGATATGAACACAGCAAACGGACCAAAACAACCGCACAGAGACCCTTTAGAGGAAGTCCAGTCACAAACCAATTCTGGAGCGGTTCGTTTATGGTGGGAACATGATCCGACCTCCATCTGACTGACTACATGGCTGCAAGTTTGAGCTGCAGGACCTTCTTCAGGACCTTCTTCCTTCCTTCAGGTGAGGAACGTTCTCACCTGGCTTTTTCTGATGCCTTTTGGTTCACTTAGATTTTTTTTTTCTATGAAAAGAAACTGAACCACAAGTCTACCAAGTCATCCACAGATTCAGACCAGAACAAACAGACTAGAGCTTTAAAAACACCCTGAAACTAAAACTTAATAGTAACCAAATGACTAACGTTTGGGTAAAACTAAGAGTTGTGAAGGAGTTGCTGGTTCCTGCAGTGGTTCTCCATGTTCTATACGTTCTCCTCAATAACGTAACAAACCTGTAGGTTTATGTTCGACCACCAGTTTCATTTCGGAGAATGCTTGTTGGTCAACCACTGCACTAAAAAAACTACCATTTTAATCTGGAAGTACCTTGATGAGAAGAGGGGATAAAAACAGCAGGCTGGGCTGAGATTGACAGGAAGTTGACGTGAAAAATAGGGTTGAGCTGAATACTCGGATGAAACGAGTATCCGGTACGGATAATGGACTTTTTACATCCAAGTAAAATGTGTCAATATCCATACTCATGATGAAGGAAAATCCTCATTGGGTAGCTGTGTCCATGTTAGGGGTGTGCCCAAATACAAATACATTATTCGGTAAAGCACAAATAGTGGTTTTCATTATGAATATTTGTTTCATACAAATATTTAAAAAATGGGAAGGAAAAAAACATGCTAAATACCAGCATGCACATCAGTTACATCGCTATCTCAGTGTCTCTCCTCTGCTCCGCTGTTACGTCTATCAACAGGTCTTAACGAGGGGAGTCACATCCACCTGCTACATGACGCACATTTCCTAATTGGCTAAGAATACTGCGATACCCATGAGCTTCAGCTGCTGTTGCTATAGAGAAGAAGCCAGACAGAGATGTGAATCAGAGCAGTAATGAATTTCAAAACGCTTCGTTGTTTAAGTTTTAAACGAAACGTGACACCACAGATGCTGAGTTCACTCAAAAGTGACCCAGAAATTAAAACTGAACCGACTCATTTTTCTCAACATCCTTTTAATTACTACCTACCGTTAGCAGCACATGTCACCAAATTTGAAGCTCGGTGATTCCCCATCAACATCTTCTCTAGTGAACTTCTACCTCAAAGTTTTAATGTTAACAGGATTGTATCTTCGACTTTTTTATCAAAGAACCAGATATTTTCTGACACAGTTGTTCATCTCTTGTACTGATGATTCAATCAGGAGAGTTTCCCGTAGATCTAAGCTGTCCAAGAGCTCCAACTGTGAGTCACGTTAACATTGTTTACCGGAAAAATGAATGAACTTTTACTACAGGAACCAGTGACGCCTGAAATATCTCCTCTCACTTCACAACTCCATATGCATTATTGTCAAAAAACAAAACAAAAACTAAGACAACGATGGATTTGGCTGAAGGGGGTTTTTGAAGCTGGATGCCAACTTTGCATTAACGCTGAAGACAAATTCATTTTTCATAAGAACAACACGCTTCGACAGGAAGAAAAAGGAGTCTGACGTTGCCATTAGATTTACAATTTTACTCTCCATTGAAACCCAGAAGACTGTAATAACAACAATCTTAACAATAATGAACAGAAAATTATAGCAATGATCGTATCAGAGCTTCACTCTGCCCGTTGAGCTCAGCAGAATAAAAACATCATGTGAGTTCAGCCCACATTTAGCTCTGATCTGACACAACAAGACTACAGAGCATCAGGTTTGGCGCCCGGTTTGACCTCCCTCAGAACTTGATTCTCTTTTGTCTGCCATCATGTCAGGTATTTCCGCCCGTAATCTGTTTGATAGGGACGGTTTCAGAGATCAAAACATGCGCCTGCAGACATCGTCTCTGCTCCTTCCTCGACACTCCCGACGTTCACGCCTGACTGAGCCAGAAAAGCCTCCGGGACAGACGCTCACATCAACGGGATGACAAAGTCCCCCCTATAGAAGCTCTTGAGTTTGAAGGGTAGTCAGGGCGTCGCTGCACAACACGACTCAGGTGTTGTGTGTGAGAGGAACAGTTCAGACGACAGACAGGAGAGTGACCAGACTGGAGGATTCAGTGTTTTAAAATGAAAAGAGGTCTAAATGAAGTCTTTACACTCCGAGACAGTTATCAGTTAACACATGCTAACGAAATCTGCTGGGTTTTTTTTGTGCATCCAAGACATTTAGGATTTAACTTAACCTGTTGAGAGAAATATGAAATATTTGTGCTGTTAAGGATCAATTCCATTGTAACTGGTGTTCTGTTTTTTTTTTTTACGTTAGCTTCCAATATTTTCACGACATGTCAAATGGGCTCCAAACACCAGAAAGTCGATCTTCAAGTATAACACTGTAGTTAAAAGACGTAGGTTTGGTTTTATCTTTTGTAGGGCCATTTTTTTTTTATTGGATGTCCAAAATAAACTGTTGTGTATGTGCACTTGCATGTTCATATACACACACACTGTATTTGGTGATATAACTTGCTTGAAACCAGACTTGTATCATAATTTTTTTTCTCTAATTTCAAACTAATATTTCACATTTTTTTAAAAAAATGCATATAAATCTGAGATTAAAATTACGGTTAGATGAAAATAGATGTATGATAAGGTGAAGGATTCTGCAGCTGTTCGCTTCTTTCAGATCGTTGATTTGGGCAACACAACAGAGACACAACAATACTCAAACACATCTTAAAGGACTAAAACAATAGTCAGGTGCTGTTCAAATGAGTCAAATCAAGTAGATATCTTTCAACGTTACAGTCTTTTTAGTGCCAAAGTCCCTCTTTTTGTTACTATACTTCCACCTGCAGCTCAACAGGGAAACACTGTCTGAGGAAACACAAAGAGGGAATTTGATGCTAAAAAGACTGTAAATGTGTCAGATATCCACTTGATATGACTAACTCAGACTGATGAAGCTGAATAGAAGCTTCACACAGACTTTTAAATGACTGTGTGGACACACTGTGGATTTTATCCTCCATCACTTACACTGAAAGCACATTTGAAGGATCTTTTAATATCCAGTATGAACAGGAGGAATGATTACAGTGAGGAAAACCTGTTTCAATGTTCATATGGACACTTGACTGCTGGTTTAAGACACACTTAAGATATTGTGAACCTGCCATTTTACATATCAGCTAGTCGACAATGCATGATATCCCGCTCTTTCACTTTTTATTATAATAACACACTATTCACAGAAAACACACAAGTGTGGCAGCTCTGCAGAGATCTTACCGGTAACACGATGTGTAGTAAGAATGTAAAAATATTGGTAAGGATGTTCCTGCTGTCTACACCCAAATCTACATCTATGCTATAGGAAGAGTCAAAAATCTTGACACAATTTGAGGACTTTTGGAGCTAAATCCTCTAAATTTTGGGGGGTTTAAATTCAGAACAGCCTTCCAGAAGATGTGACATCTTTGGGTTAGACAGGTGACATTTAATCCTCGTTATTCCGGATACTTGATGTGTTATTTTTCCAGCATTTTTTTTCCTGAACTTCCTTTTGAATTTAAACCAGTTGAGCAGCGTGATGATATTATGTGAGTGCAGCGCGGAAAGACATGATGCTGAATTAATACTGTTGTGATGTGATTTTTTTCTGCTTCAGTGGAACGTCTTCATCACTTTCACCATTTTTAGGAGTTCATCAAGAGGTCAGTCCCAACACGAGTTCCTCATGCAGCCGTGTCGGATTTCAAATTGAAGATACATCTGTCCTGTGCCGAGCAGAGAGGAGACAGGAGATGTTGTCTGCTAGTAATGATCAGTATTAAGAGTGTGAAGGTGGTGATGATGGTGCGTCGTCTCGTTTGGTGTCTGGTTTCTGGCACGCTCAACTACCTTTTATTTACCGCGCAGCCAATCTGACGGAAAAAAAAAAAACCCCCACAACAAACACACGACACACTCGACTGCAACAGTGAACATGACGCGGGCAGACAGTCGATAAACAGCAGCTCAGACGTAACGTTAAAGTAAAGTTGAAGCCGGTGAAGATTTGGGTTTTATTCTGTGTCTGTGAGAGCAACAGGCTGTGTCTTGTACACAAACGAGATTTATTCCTAAAATATCAAATCATCTGTTTGCTAAAGGCTGGGAAACGTTCATATATATGTTTTATATGTTTCTGACGCTCATTAACTCTCACAATCACACACTGATAGTGATAAGCTACCATGCAAGGTGATGATACAACCATTGGGAACAGTTTGGGGTTCAGTATTTTGCCAAAACACCAAAGGACACCTGATTAGTGGACAAACCACTCGACCTCCTGACCACAGCCGCCCCCAGCGTAACGTTAGTTGAATTTACGTTTTCTCTCAACATAACGAGAAAATGTTCTTTGACGTATTCGGCAAGTTGCAAAAATGTTGATGAATGAAATGTTCAGAGACAACGTTGTTCTTTTTTTTCCATCCAAATATCTGCTGATAGTGACTACAGCTATAATAAACTTTTCGAAATGTCAACTTCTCAAATCCATCTGTTCACGTTGGAGCTGAATCAGATCCGAAATATGAGAGTGGACAACGTGAACACACGGAAAAACCTTAGCAACCACCTTAGCAACCAAGGCTACAGAACGGACAGACGTTTATGAGTAGAAGCCCTGACTTTTGACTTGCAGGCAGCATTTCTACATACGTTCACCTCAGGTTTCGGAACTGTTTTTGAACAGTTTTTGACCATGTTTAACGTCCAACATTATAACAGGATATAAATAAAACAAAAAAACAGAAAAAGCAGAATATGTCACCTTTAAGGTTGGGAAAGATCATGGTCGGGTCTCCATCCTCCACCTCCTTCTGACTTCATACCGATATATAAATGTAGCTTCATTCATTAGGAGGAACGTTGCCTGTGAACATAATACAGACAGCAGTTACATTTACCAACACAATGAAATTGGGAAAACAACATTCTCAGTCGTTCTCATAAAGATTTTTGGAAATGTTTGATATTTGCAGCCAATGACGTCATTTGTGTGTCACCTGAAAGAGACGTAATAAACAAAAGAAGAAGAAGAAAGGTTTGTGGTGTGAGAAAAAAGGAGTGCAGTGTTGTCTATCTGTATGTTAGTCGACATATTGGTTGTAACGACTCTGTTTTAATAGGGCAAGAATTTTGATTCTCTTTCAGACTGTATTAAAAAAACATATTGACCGATTGGTTGATTGATTGGTCACAGTGTAACAGCCAGGATGCTTCTTTTGAGTTCAGCCTTTTAAGCTGCTTGTTTGCAGACCTCTGTGCTAAAAAAACTACTATTTTGATCTGGAAGTACCTTGATGAGAAGAGGGGATGAAAACAGCAGGCTGGGCTGAGATTGACAGGAAGTTGACGTGAGAAATAGGGTTGAGCTGAATACTCGGATGAAACGAGTATCCGGTACGGATAATGGACTCTTTACGAGCACAATTAAAATGTGTCAATATCCGTCCTCATTGGGTAGCTGTGTCCACATTAGGGGTGTGTCCGAATACAAACACATAATTTGGCAAAGCACAAATAGTGGGATTTTTTTACGAATATTTGTTTCATACAAATATGTTAAAAATTATTTGTTTTCGGGAAGAAAAAACCTCATGTTAAATACCAGCTTGCAGGTCGGTTACATCACTATCTCAGTGTCTCTCCTCTGCTCCACTCAACGAGAGGAGTCACATCCACCTGCTACATGATGCACATTTCCTTATTTAGACATCACTCCTGGAGTTGGGGGTGTTCCCCAGAGATAAAGCTGAGATACTGACACAAGCAAAGTGCTCCCAAGGGACTCTCCATAACCTGTTGTTCCCCTTCCCCTTTCCACAAAGTTAGGTTGTAAAAAAAATAGACAATAAAAGAAAAGTGCAAAGCAATAATTGCCTTTGAAGTTCCTCCCTACATGTTACACACTGTGCTGTCTCTGTGTTATGGGTGTATAAATAGGTAGAGGTCTGTTTAAAATGAGGTGATGAGTAAAGTTTTATCTCAGTAGTCAGTGCAGTCGTCTATGATCTGGGAGACTCCAGTTAGAGACCTGGTGTGGGGACGTCCTTCATAAGGTAGTTTATTCATGAACACTTATTGTAACATTTTAATTTTCTAAAATTAAAAGTGTAATAAAAACAAAAACAGGATTTTTAAGCCTCTTATATGACACTAGTCTGTAACAGGAAGTAATACCTGTTTTTTTAAATCTACAGTATATAATGATGATATGATTTCATTGGTTCACCGTCATAATTTGTTTTTTTACAATATCCACCAGGGGTGTGCCCGAATACAAATACGTTATTCGGCAAAGCACAAATAGTGGGTTTTCAACGAATATTTGTTTCATACAAATATTTTTTAGAATTATTTGTTTTTGGGAAGAAAAGAACAAAACATGTCAAATAGCAGCGAGCAGGTCAGTTATAATCACTATCTCAGTGTCTCTCCTCTGCTCCGCTGTGACGTCTATCAGCAGGTCTCAATGAGTGGAGTCACATCCACCTGCTACATGACGCACATTTCTTAATTTGGACATCAATTTAATTTTCATCTAAAATTAAAAGCGTAATAAAAACAAAAACAGGATTTCTTTCCACTTTTATTCAAATACAAATAGAAATATAAAATAATTTTGCTGCTGCAACAAATACAGACACAAATACAAATACTGGGTCCAATCAAAGAATGGTTAAATTTTGAAAACATTTGTTAGTCTTTTAGTTGTCGAAACTTAATGACGCACACGATTCATGTCATTCATTCAACTTCTGCAGCAGAAGAAGATTTTCTGGACTGGCAAAAAAAAAAAAAAAAACCCAGTATAAATAATCCAGTTATAGTTTTGTTTCCTTGATGGATGCAGAAAACATCACAGTGACTCGTCAAAGCTCATTTACCTCGATGTAAAGTCAACGCTGCGCCACCGTGTTCGTCCAAACCGTCACAGCTACACAAAGAAAAAACTTAACAAAGAATAAAACTTGACTGTTTCCTGCAGCTGGTTAAACAAACACAGATATGAAACAAAAACTATTATTTCAGAAAAACATCCATTTACATTTGTCTCCTCACATAATCAACGTCAGTCTGGTGCTACGTCGTGTCAGCATTTGTTAAAGCAGTGTGCAACATGCTGCTGATACTCTGCAAAAAAATGATAACAAAAATCAAATTAGCAACGACATTAAAGTAGGTCATAACTCTCTGGAGTCCAGGTTCACTTTGGTTAATATCTGCTGACTTTCTGTACTTTCATTTTTGTCTTTTACGTCCTCTCACCACATACATGGTGTCCTTTTTATTTGCACAAACTCAGTTATAAAGTTTTGTTAATTTCATAAAGTATGAAGCTTCCAGGAGCTCAAATTGTAAGAAAAATGACAAAGACGCCAATAAAAATGTACAAATCTTTAGTTCCAGTTCAAGTAAACAATATTGTTTCACTGTTTATACACACAAATACAACAGAATAATGTGAAATAAAACTGTAATATTGTCTATTTACATGTACAAATAATTTTTGTTTGGTTTTTTTTTCCATTGAAAGTATGCATATGTCACTGTAAAACACTGAAAATATGAATAAATCACAGTTTAATTCACAATGTGAAAACTTCACATCAGCACTTTACACTGGGTTTTCTCAGCTTGTCTTTACATGAGTATTTAAATAAAGTTATGTGAGTATACAGTAAATAAAACAGTAAACAGACTCCAGGGGCTTTACAGTGTATAAAAACATACAGCGTTGTAATATTGTTACAGATATTTGCTTTTAATACTTGTGCTGATACGATACCAGAGATCCAGAACCAGTATCTAAACTTTTTTGCAATATTTTAAAATGTTTTCAGTGTTTTTTTTTGTAACAAAAGAGTCCAAAGTTCTCAAATGTTAAATGTTTTCTTCACACGAGCAGCTCACGAAAACTTTCTCCAAAATAAACTTCAAACTGGCAAAAATGAATCTTTAAATCTTAAAACTGTCTCATCAAAAAAGTAAATATCTGTGGAGAAACTTTGTTCGGCGGCGTGAGAGTGTCGAGGTGTGATACGCTGCCAAACGCGTAGGTGTAGAAGAGTCAGAATCAGATTTTGGAGGTGAGTGTGTCCGGCGTTCAGGGTTATTTTGGTCAGCAGCCTTTTGAGCTTCCGTGTTAAGTGGCGTCTAATCTGCTGCAGAGCTGAAGTTTAAAGGGTGAACGCTCGGGCATCTGACCCCCGTCCCGCTAAACAAAGTCCTTCACAGGTCATTAGCACCATCTTCCACTCTGCTAATCCCGGGCCGGCCTGCGCGGCTCGGCGCTCCGACGGACACCAGTGAGGAGGACCCGAGAGGACGAGGGCCGGAAAAGTCTGGAGATCAGAGAGAGAAAACACAAAAACATGAACAAACCCTCGAAAGCTCTGTGAAAACAGAATTATAAAATGTTAAACTTTTCTAAAATGGGACGAACTGTTAAGTTTTAATTCTGCTGGAATAAAGAGAAACTTCCCTTCCAAAAGATATCCTGTCTTCAAAGTGTTAGCTTAAAATCTCTTTAACTTTATTGTCTTTAAGAGGAATTTTATCTTCGAGCCAAGTTAAAAAAATACAGAACTCACACAGACTTCACCATAAAACACAATAAAATACATAAAACATAATAAAAGTGTGTAAATTTATGTCTAATATCTGCTGAAACCATCCACACGTTACTGTTTTTTTTACAATCAGCTGTTATTTTGATCATGTTTGTAATACTGTAATATTTTTGTATTTCTCTCATCAATCTGCAAACTGTAAGAAAGTGAGAAAGTCTTAAATTTTGCATTTTTGTCATCTTGAAACTCAAAAAGTACAAAAAGTAAAATAAATCCAACAGAAAATAGGTCAAATTTTACTTTAAGTCCCACAGTTTAGCATCAATATTCAGTATATAAACAGTTAATAAATGGTTTATAAGCCGATATAAGAGTTTATTAATGTAAAGTATTTGTAACTTCTCGAGACATATTTTATATTATCACAGCTGTGTTTTACTATATTATCATTAATCATCTGTTTAAACAGCAGCAAACACTTCTGGGTGTCAACAAATACATTAATAAACACTTAATCTGATTAATATTACGTTACAGTGTGTTATAAACCATTTATTAACTGTTTATACACAGATATACAAAGTTTTACACTGTTTCAGATACTGATCAGTTTATGTGGCTGTAACTTTGATCCAGAGCAGAAAAACATCATTAAAGTTAAAATTATGAAGATATATTTAACCATAATATCCAACCAATCCATCTAACCTTTAATAGTACAAACATACAACTGTTGATTCATACTGAGGAATAAAAAATATTCACCTGTCAAATAAGATCAATATAAAGTTACTGTAGTCGTTAACATCATGTTTGAATATTTAGGTTAAATATTATTATTTTGCTAGTTTATTTATTGTCTTATTCCTGTTATTTAATGATCTATTTTTGCACTTTTGACCCGTGTTTGTGCAGGTGTATTAACTAGTATTTTGCATGTGATAACTAACATTTTAAATGTCTCTTTGTGTTAAATGTTGTGTTTTTGCACGGCTACATACACCGACCGGATGTTATTATTATATTATTGCATGAATCTTTTCTTCCTGTTTGTTGTTCTGCATGATTGGTGATCATGAAAACGTTTATTTTGTTCATCATTTCATGTGTTTCACAACATCTTTCCAGTTAAAAATGCACGTCGGCTGTTTTTTATTAATGTTCTTTATAAATAAAGAATGTTGAGACAAAGAGAAGAGACTCTGGTGTCGTCCTCACTGTGTGTTCACACTTACACACGTCTGGCACGTTCACTTGTTTTGTGTGTTTTTTGTTGTTTTTTGTTTTTTTTTTCAAATTCTGGATTCATTTCAGTTTAAGAGCCGAAGTTTCACAGGAAATAAAAATCATCACCTCGCCGTCGCTGCTGGTGAAAGTACACAGAAGGTGAAATATTCCAGTTTACTGAGAAAAACAAACAAAAACAAACAAACACACACAAGATATTTTTCCATCGATGTGAACGAAAAGGAACAATCTGTATTTTTCAAACACTGTTTTATGTCTGAAACGATCCAAGTGTTGAATTAAAACTGATAAAAACAGAATTTAAACGTTTAAACTCTCTGCTCATTAGAGTCAGAATCAATAATCTGATGATGAAAAGTTATTTTCAGACTCTTTCTGGATTATTTATATAAATCCTACTCTGTGGTATTTTTCTATTTGTGCATTATTTCATCTTTACCGGTTGTTTTATTGTCATTTCAGCTTGATTATATGGATATAATATATGATATATGATATATGGATGGATATGAAGTCTAGAGCTGCAATGATTCATCAATTAGTTGCCAACTATTAAAAGAATCTGCAACTATTTTGATAAATGATTAATTGTTTTGAGTCATTTTTTTAAAGAATTAATCATCTTAATTCCAGTTTCTTTAGTCGTGTGTGACAGTAAAGTGAATATCTTTGAGTTGTGGACAAAACAAGACGTCATCTTGAACATTTTTCACCATTTTCTGACATTTTATCCACCAAACAACTAATCTATTAATGGAGAAAATAATCAGTTAGTTGCAGCCTTAATGAGGTCTCATCTAAACATCAGTTAATATAATATCAGCTGTTAAAAATCTGCTTTAGAAGCAACAGCAAAAAAAAAAAAAAAAAAAAAAAAAAAAGGAAAAATACGCAGAATTTGCAGATTTTTCAGAAAAAATTCTCACTGTAAATTTACATGTTGTGATTTGGGGATGTTTTAATATCACATGAAGCAAGTTTGTGTTATTTATGTGCATATAGATAAAAACATTAAAGTATTAGCAGAAACGGGCAGCCTGCCTGTTTGTCAGGAGCTCAGTCAGACGGTCTCGGTGGTGGTGATGTGTTTGTGAAATTACACGACAGCTTGAAGGGTCACATGAGGTTTTTTCACCTGAAGAGGAAAAAAAAAAAAAAAAAAAAATCCCTCAGTTTGATCAAAAACAAGACAAATCCTCCAAACTGGGAGCGACTGAACTGCTGTGAAACAACATTGAACTAGTTTTACAGTGGAAATGATATTTCAAAATAAAAGTAAAACACTGAATCACTGCAAACTTCCTATAAAACATCATGAGCAGGCGGTTTGAAGCAGCAGCAGCAGGAGTTCATCGTCTTCTTCAGCTTCTTCATCATTAACACACAGACAGACAGACAGACAGACGTTAATAGCATGTGTCACATCATGTAATCTCCATGTTTGTTTGTTGTTTATGATTGACGTCTGCAGAGCTGTAAACACCCGGATGGATGTGCAGCTTTTTAAAGATGTGAAACCCAAGAGAGAGGAGAGGAGAGGAGGTGAAAAGAGGACAACAGCAAAAGATTACAGGTAAGAAAACACGTCTACGCTTCTCAAAATACTCCTAAAAAGAGGATTTTTATCCTGTAGGGAGACAAAAAAATGGGTTTTTGTTGATCAAATGTCAGGATTAGAAGATATTTTCACTTGTTTTCTTCCTTTTTTTTCCACTGCAAAGAGTCTGTGTCTCATTTTAGCTCATTTAGTAATTTGAAAATGTCCAAAACATCCACAACTTCCTCGAGAGACCCGCCCTTCCCCGAAAACAAACACTAAATACACTAACCAGTATCAAAATCAGATCATCTGTCTTGTTTTTTAGGAGGAAAAATAATCTTAAATGTTTTTTTTAAATGATGTAAGTGAAGTTTATCTGCCTTTCTGGATCAGGAGGAGCGCTTCATTTGTTACAGAAAAGTCGCTGAAAATGGATGAAAATGGTTCCAAAATGGTGAGAACAACAGGACAGGAAATGGTTAATAGTAGGAAAATTCTTCATGCTTCTGCTGCCAAATATTCATCTTCCAAACGCCAGTTAAAGTATCTGCCTGCAGGGTGAGACTGAGATGGTTTCAGCTGATTTTTGTTGCCGTGTAGAGTTTGTTGTCTGAATCACGCACGCACATCTTGTTTTACAGCAGTAAAAAAAATATTCTGACAAACGTTGAAACTGTTTTCATGCAACAGCTGGAAACACGATCAGAAGCAGCAGGAAGTTTGATGCAGAGAACTATCAACCTGTTTTTATATAAAAAAAAATGTTTTTAACAGCAGAGCAGGACTGGAGGAGACACTAACTCATCACTTGTTGTCTAAATTTACAGAGATTTGTCAGGATGGTGGTAATTTCCCACCCTGCTAACAGTCAGTGAATGTCACACAGTCAGTAAAAGCTGATATTGGTAGTTTATTGAATATTAAATCATCTTTTATATGATGAATTAAAACAAATGATCCTCAAAACACTTAAAACCACAACTATGACATGTGTACATTTAATTTCCACAGTTAATTCTTTTAATTTTTGTACATTAATATGAATTTTAATGAGTTAATCTGAGTTTCATTGTATCGTTTTTGGCTTTTTAGGAAAAGTTTAAAATACACAAAAGCTCCTAAATGTCATCTGTCAACCGTTAAATCCCTGAAATGCAAATTTTAACCTTTTTCTTCTGCACTCAGCTTTTCCCTCCTCCATGTTTGTGTTTGTGTTTGTGTGTTTTTGGTTTTGTTTTTTTCTGTAAAGCTGCTGTTGTTTTAGTGGGCGGAGTCTGATGCTTCACATCCTGCAGACGACCAGTCGGTTAGTTTCAAACAGACACTAAAGTGACTCATAGCTGCCAAATATAAATATAAATATAAATATAAATATAAATACAGTAATACTGAGCAGCGATTATTGTAAATAAAATATAAATATGTGTGTTTATGTTGAATTTTGCAAATCTTGCCAAAAATTGAGAGAAATGTTAACATCTAAACAGTAAAACATGAAAAATATTTAAAATTAATAAACAATTTAATTTTCCATCATCGTTTGTGGCAATAATGTGACTAATAAGATACAAATTATGAATATTTATATGTATTTGTTCTGTTTTTATCAGTTAAATGTCTCATTCATCGATATGATGAGGTGGTGAAATCATCTAAATATATATTTAATAAATATAAATCATATTTCCTTTGCAGCTGCAGCTTTTGTTTTAGTTCTGAGTTGAATTTAAAACATTAAATGTGAAATTAATTTGCAGCAAAAATACATTTCAGTTGCAAAAATGCAAAAAAAACTGTGCAAATACATGGAAAATACAAAAATTTGCTGTTTTACATTCACAAATGTTTCAATGTGACACTTTAAATGAATTTATCTTATTTGTGTAAAAGAAAAATGTGCAAAAGCTGCAAAACATTTAAATTTAACTTATTTATTCATCTTAAAAATGACCGAACTTTATAAGAAGTCAGAAGAAACTAAATCATTGATTCAAAATACATTTCAAACATATAAATCTGGCTTTGAAAATGTAAATAAAAAGCTTTTAAATCTTTAAATATAAAGAAATAAAGACACAATGAATGACAGACTTCACATGTCTGTAAATAGAATATAACTTTTAACATTTTGCTTTTAATAAATTAACATAAAATGATCTTTAAAGGAACATTACGCTTCATGTTTTTGTTTCCTCTGCGTCCACACAGAGAGAAATATTTACTGCAGAGCTGATAATCTGAGAGCCGGAGTCGCCCGACGACTGAAGCAGCATTTTAGACTTTAATGCAACCAGGAGGAATGTAGACCAACACTAACCCTCCCCTCCCCCCCCATCACACACACACACACACACACACACACACACACACACACACACGCAGCAGCTTTAACCCTGTGAAGACGCATCTTTAAATAACTCAACGCTGCTTATTCTTCTGCTCTTATGAACGACTCATCAATCACAACACAAGAAGAAGAAACAAGCAGACGTGATCAACTACAAACATACTTTATATTGTTATTTATTGGAGGGAAAAGCATGAAATCTCATAAATTCTTTGATTACTACTATATTATGTGGTGCAAACATTTCAAACTGCATATAAATGTTAATAAAATTGCCTTGATGATCTCTTGTATGCAAACATTCCTCAATATAAAGTCAAGATCTCCTTTAAATCTCCTTTAATTCAGCAGATTAGACGACCGGCTGCTCAAATCAACTTTAATTGAAGTCATTCAAACCTTTAATCGTGAACTTTTAAGGGTCAGATTCTCTTGTTTTTGCCTCTTAAAGTTGCTGATTTGCATCTTTTATGTAAATATTAAAATATTAAAGGGCTCATATGGTGTAAAATTCAAAGGTTTTCTTGGCTAAAGTAAAAAGGTTCAATGTGTGTTTGTGTCGGTCTGAAGCAGTTTTGACACATCAGAGAGGTTTCGTTCTGTCAGACTGAACGTTTGACGGTTTGTGACTCGTCGGTAAGGAAACGTTTTGAGTGTTGGATGTATTTTGGCAGCGTCTGACAGGCCTGCGTGTCCCGCTTTAAGGCCATCATCATCATCATCGACTTCGGTCGGAGCCAAAAAAAAAAAAAAAAATGCTGCAAAACTGTGCTGCAGTATTTTCAAACAAACAACGCAGGAAGTGAAAAGGAAGGGAGAAAAAAAAAAAAAAAGAGCTCTGACCCGGCTCGCTGCGGCGCCCGGCGCACACCCCGCCCCCCGGTGAAGATCGCGTGCAGAATCCAGGCAACCCAGAGCGTGCTGGGGGAGCGCTCGCTCACTCGCTCGCTCGCTCACCGCTTGCTGCTGCACACCCAGGCGACGTGACCTTCCCCTTCCCTTCCCTTCCCTTCGTCAAACAGCCCAGCGATGCGGGGGCTGCCCGACTCACTGAGCATGCTCAGTAGCATCCGCAGCGTTTCGTGACAACACTAATAGTCTGCATGGATCACTGGCACGCAGAGTCACTTCTAATTAGAAATATCTCAATCTTCCACCAGGGTTTTATGTTTTTTTTTCCTCTCGTAGTGCGACGGCATCTGAGTGGCTCGCCGAGGTGCCAGTTTCCTCGCCGACTCCGCCCCCCCTCCCTCCCTCCCTCCTCCTCGCCTCTTAACCTCCCTTCGCTTCCTGCTCGGTCAGAAGGCCAGCCTTCACGCCTCCTCCTCCTCCTCCTCCCCCCCTTCTGGTTTCTACTCATGAAACAAGAAAATAAAGGAGGGGAGGAAGAGGGGGGGGGGGGGCATCCCCGACTCGCTCTTCATCCTCACCTCGTGGCTTCACGCTCTATTATGTATGCATGCTTTCATCTCTGCTGCCGTGTTCGGACGTTCTTCTTCTTCTACCTTTCAACCATCTGCTGCTCTGAAGCTGCTTTTTCATGGAAAAATCGCTGCACGTTTTTTCCAGATGTACAGTAAAAGGCGCAGTCGCTCGCCATCCTCCCCCCCCCCCGCTGACCCACCTCTGAGAGATGTCGGCCATTTCTAACCCACTTTCCTGCCCAACCGCCCCCCCCCCCCTCCTCTGACTGAGCGTTGGGCTCTGCAGAGCTAAGCTGCCGCTGTGCCGGGACGTAGCAGGGGGTCGAATTCGGAGGGGAGGTGGAAAGTGATGGATGTCACCCAACCAGCTCAGATTATAACCGGTAGCTCGTCCAGTAATTGACTTTATTTACGAGAGGAAGGAAACGACTTATCCTCTTTTTGAACTCTTGAGTCGTTCGGCTCATTTGACAGAGAGGAAGAAGCTCTTTTCTCTCTTTTCTCTCTTTTCAGAACCACTTTCGTTTGTTCTTTTTGTTCTGATATAATCTTTCGCTGACACTCGCCTCTAAAGCGACCTGCAGCCAGTCACAAAAGCACACAAAGAAGCTTTAACCTGCAGGTCTCTGGCCTTTACAACTACGAGGTCAAAGGTCACAGCCTGACAATAGGTGAAAAGCTGGACGAGGAAGACCTGGCTTTTTTTTTTTTTTTAGATGTTTCAGTTTGGTTGAAATTGACGGTAAAAGTTTAGCGGACTGTCTCTGAAAGAGGCAGGAAGAGTTCAGGAGGGAAGGTGAGAGCGGATCGGACTGACGGAGCTCAGACAGACAGACAGACAGACAGACAGACAGCGAGGACGAAAGAGACAAGAAAAGAGACGAAAACATGGAGTCAGAGAGACGGGCGGTCAGTCAAGCAGACGGACGGACAGACAGGTGCGAACAGACTGGTAGAAAAAAAGGACGGAGAGATTTAAAGAGGCAGACGGACGGAGAGACAGGTAAAGACTCAGTTCAATCTGCACAGTTTAGCCTGGAAATCAGAGCCGAAGCACCACCCAGCTGTTGTTACTGGGTTCTGACCACATGCTGCACTGGGTGACATGTTCCTTCATCATCATCATCAACACACACACACACACACCGTCCTGCTGCCAGAAACACTCACTAGAGCACCAAACGTGGATTCATCCACCGCTGAAAATAGTTCCCAAGAAAACTACAAATGAAACGACAGATGTGTGAGCTACAAACAGAGGAAGGGGGAAAGTGTTGAGACACGTCGTTGGTTTTGGATCAATAAAGCTGCAACGACTAGTCGATTATTTAATTAGTCGCCAACTATTAACATTAACGTCATTATCATTTGTCTCTTATTCTCTGATTCAGCTTCTTAAATGTGAATATTTTCTGGTTTCTTACTGACAGTAAACTGAAGAACTTTGACTTAATAAAACAAAACATTTGAAGACGTTGTCTTGGAACAAACGATCGATACTTTTCACCGTTTTCTGACACAAATAGACCAAACAACTAATTGATTAATCCTGAAAATAATCAACAGATGAATCCATAATGAAACTTTATCCTTTCATTTCTTTTTGATTGGTGAGTTTGTGGGTGAAGCCAAACGAACAGAAACATCAGGCAGCAGCTCTGAGTTTCATACATCACTACTAATTTGCATATTTTATTACCAAATAAAAAATAAAACTGTTTTTGTTGAGTTAAATTCATGAACACAGATTTGGTCCAAACAACATGAATCTGCATCTATTCTGATGAATCATTGAAGTCTTTTAAAATAAAAAGACAAACATTTTATATAATGATTTGTTGTTTTTCTCTGTTTTATATCGTTGTAACCTGAATATCTTTGGTTTTGGACTGTTAGTCAGAAAAAACAAGACGTTTGAAGGCGTCACCTTGATGAGCAAACTATTAATGAATCGATTAACAGATGATAGAAAGCGATCGATCACTGCAGCAGCAGATTGTTTCATTTCCTGAGTTCACACAGTCTTACAAAAGACTGATTCTTCCTTTTTTATAAAACTACGTATGAATTTATAGTGAGATCAGGCCTGAAAAGGAGGTGAGGTAGGAAGAGGAAGAGGAGGAAGAGGAGGAGGAGGGGAAACAGGGAGAAGATGTGAAGAGGAGAGATGGAGGAGAAGGTGGAGGATGGTAGAGAGCATCTAGCAGCAGGAGGTGGGCGGTGGTCAGGATGAGATGGAGGAGGGGGAGCAGAGAGGCATGAGGAAGAAGGAGAACAGGAGGAAGAGGAAGAGGAGGAGGAGGAGAGGCTGGCAGAGAAACAGAATAAAGGTGTAGTTTCAGTCAGGAGGAGGTGGTTTAACGTTGCTGTAGAGTCAGACAGACAACGTTGGTTTCATTAAAGTCTTCCTCCGCTCAAAATCAGGTCTCTCTTCTTCTTCCTTCACTCAGACGTTTCTTTGTTTCACTTTCATCTGCTGACGGAGGAAAGTTTCTCTGAGTTCACCTTAAATCTCAGTTTAACACGTGTACCTGCTGTACCAGCAGGATTTGTGACATCACAAACTAATTGGGAGCCAATCCCAGTCCGGTATTCAACTTACACAACCGTGAAATGGAAACTTGAAGCTTCCAGAACACGAACACGTCACAGAGAAGAAGAAGAGACATCTGGTGTTCAGCTCTTTGAAATGAACGAGATGGTTTTATTTGAAGGGTTTTAATGAGGTTGTTTCACTTTTTTTTTGTGGAAAAAGCATCAGATTCAAACTATATTTCACAGCAGAGTACTTTAACCTATATTAAAACATGTCTGTCCCAGTGGTGTAGGATCATAAACTGGTTTTACTGGGACGACACATAACCACAACACCCACAGTCTGAGGATCTTTGTATCACACCAGTGTTTCATGTCTCCCTCTACACTCTCATCTGTCAAATAAAAACCAGAAGGCCAAAAAAAATAAAAAATAAAAATCACACAGTCACATCAGAAAATGTGTTTTGTCATGTTGGAATAAAAAACTGAGCAGAAGGAGGGAAACACAGGAGGAGGAGGAGGAAGAGGAGGAGGAGGAAGAGGAGGAGGAGGAGGAGGCAACGTGTCTCCTGGAAATTACGTTTATTATAAAGTTTGTGGTAAATGAATGATTGCTGGTTATGTTGAGTGTTTGATTAAAGGAGCAGTTACATTTATTAACATTTATTAACCTTTTTTTTTCTTTTCTTGTTATAAAGTAAAAACTTTATGTATTTATGTGATAAAGTATCATTACGGTAAATTAGAATATTGCAGTAAAGAAAAGAAAAGTACCGTAAATCCTGTAATACAGGGGGAAACACACTTTACTCCATCCTGTCTGATACTAATGTTGTTTCTTTTCTTTTCTTGTTTTTTTGGTTGAATATTGATGTGTTTCAGTGTGGTTATGATCTGTATGAATACATGTCAGTGTTTGGATGTAAACATGTAAAATGTGAGTTTTCTGAATGTTTTCTGTGTGAAAACAACACAGATGTGTCACAGTTTGCTCCATAGTTGTTGTTGTTGAAGACTTTTGAAGACTCAGTATAGAAAAATGCAGGTAACCAATCAGAAAAGACCAAGATCTTCCCTCTAACCTCAACTCAGAGCTGTGAGCGACTAAACACGACCGTAAAGATGTTTAATGATGCTTCAGTTGTTATGAGAGGCTGATGTATCGCAAGAGTGCAAATTATAAGAAAACAAAAGAAGCAAACATCCTCCTCTTGATGAAAACATGATGAAGGAAGAATTATATTTCCTCTTAAATATGTAGTTGTATATGAACTTCATTTGTAGGTGACAGAGTTGAAGAAGAAGAAGAAGAGACAGAGAGGAAGAGGAGACAAGTGAAGAAGAAATACCAGACACGTTAAAGCTGCTGAATTTCTCTCGACGTAACGAGAAAATGTTGAAAGAAGAGAGACATGACGACAGGAGGAGGATGAAAGATGTGGAGGAGGAGGAGGAGGAGGAAGAGGAGGCGAATAAAAAGATGTTAGTGAAGCTATGGAGCTCCAGCAGGAAGAGGCCAGACGGGGGGGGTCAACACAGATAAACACTAAAACCTGCTGGGGTTAAACAGGGCGTGGCCTGTTTGACCTCTTTCCTCACCTCCTCCTCCTCCTCCTCCTCCTCCTCCTCCTCCTCCTCCCCCTCTCTCTCCAGCACCAGGCTCTCATGGGAACCAGAAGCAGCATCCAATAAGGATCTAGTGGAAACCAGGCTGTGAGCCAATGAGAAGGCCAGAAACCACACGATCATCCCTCCTCCTCCTCCTCCTCCTCCTCCTCCCTCCATTCTTCCTCTTCTTTCCTCCTCTTGTTCTTCTTCGGTGTATTTCAGCGTCAGCAGAGGCCCTTTGCGTGACCATTAATCACCTCTGAGGGTGAAGCGACGCCTCCGCCGCCACTGCCGCCGCGGCAGCTCTGATCAGCTGATCCACTCAGCTCGGCTCGTTGGTTAATAATGCAGCAGCCAGGTGTTTTTAGGGCCGAGAGAACATCCACTCGGCCTCTACGGGAGTCGCTGTCTGACAGGGGTCAAAGGTCAAGACCGGAGCTTAGACGCCGTAGTAAACAAAATGACTGTAAATGTTAGTAGAGCAGCTTCAGAAGCAGAGAGCAGAGAGATAGAAAAAAAAAAAGACTTTAAAATGTATTTATCCTTTGTTTTGATCTGCTGGGTTTTTATACTTTCAGCTTTACTTAAAGGGACAGAACAACATTTATCCACATGGTATCACTGGAAACCAGTCTGTAAAACACTCCTCTGTGTGTTTTAGGATCCTGATTCCCTTCTTTTCTATTTATAAGACTTTTTTTTTGAGTCGTATAATCCTTCAACAGTCGAGTCTGCAGTGCTGGAAAGTAGCAAGTACGACTACTTTATACTTCCACTCCACTATATGTCAGAGGGAAATATTGTACTTTCTACTCCACTACATTTATTTGACAGCTTTAGAGACAGTCAGCTCATATCAATTAAGAACTAAATCACAAGATTTTTCAGTCAACTGTAAATGTGATACATTAACAACGTTGGAAAGTAACTAAGTACATTTATAAGCATTGTACTTAAGAACAGTTTTGAGGTTCTTGTACGTTACTTGAGTATTTCCATGTGATGCTACTTTCTACATTTCAGAGGGAAATATTGTACTTTCTACTCCACTACATTTATTTGACAGCTTTAGTTACTTTTCAGATGAAGATTTGACACAATGGATAATATAACAAGCTTTTAAAATACAACACATTGTTAAAGATGAAACCAGTGGTTTCCAACCTTTTTGTCTTTTGACGTCTTACAAAAAGCAGTGTGTAGTCGGGGTCACATTTCACATGTCTATGAGTTGTTAACAGCTCCACCAAATAGTGATTTTTCCCTCTAAACTTCTCACATGCTTTCATTTCAATAAATGTTTGTTTTTTCTCTCCTCACGTCTCCTCTTTAACTGCATTATTGTTCACTGGTGACGTAACACTGATGGAAATTAATGCACAATACAAACAGGAGTCTATAAACAGATGAGTGGAAGGAAAATGGCTGCCGGGAACATCCTGTGTTTGAAATGGTTTGTAGTTGAGCAGCTAAAACCTGCAGAATGCTCCTTTAATAAAAAATACAATTCAAACTTCAACTTTTACTGTAAAGAATTGAATAAAATAAAATTCTTCTTATTGTCTATTTTATTAGTGTGTAAAAGCAACAACATGAGATCCTAAAAATATATTATCATTATTATTATTATTATTATTATTATTATTATTATTATTATTATTATTATTACGTTTGAATAAGTGAGATAAAAAGAAGTTCTACATAATAATAATAATAATAATAATAATAATAATAATATATTTACATATTGTTTTGACTTTTTAATGTGTTTCTATGTGTGAACAACTTAAAAATGTTTGCCTCATAATTTTAAACTACAGGATATAATATTACATTATATACGTTTCTAATGTAATCTAATTCTAATGTATTTTCAGAATAAAATACTATAAATAAAACTGTTTATTTTATAGTTTTGACACATCTGGAACTTTTTCTTTTAAAACTTTATTTTTTTTACACATGAATCTGTGAATCTGAGATGCAGCAATAAACATGTTTATTTGTTTATTTCGACATAAATATCTTGTTTTCTGATTATCAGTAAATCAGCGGAGAAAAGAAAACTGGTGTAAAACTGATCAGATGTGCGAGACAGTCGAGACTTCACCTTAAAGCTCCTCTATGTTTATATATCTATATATCTATACATATATACATATATATCTATAATATCTCTGTATGTTCCAGGTTTGGTTTCATGCTGTTTGTTCATTTTATGATCATTTCTTTTTAATTTCTCTTCATTTAACTCTTTTCGTGTTGTTTGATTTACACAAAACGATTTAATATTATTGTATGTATTTCCGCTGTTCTGCCTCATTAGAATAAAACAACTATTTCTACTTTTAAAAGTTAAATGAAAAATAAAAATCTTATTTTTTTATAAACATTTAACAGACGACGTGAACTTTAACCAACCGAAAAGCAGCAGAGTGAAGTTTTCATGAAGTTTCTACTAGAATAATATTTAAAAACATTTCATTAACTAATCATTTAAAATGACGGAAAAAACTTCAGATGACAGACGAAACACCTGCAGGTTTATGTGTTTTATAGGCACGTGCGGGTCAGATTCACTGAATGTCTGAAGAAAAAAACGCAGAAATAACATTTAACTTTATAAATTCTGCTTTATTCATCAGTCATCGAAATAAAATATAAATTATTTGCGCTTTAAACTCAAAACTTAACGTTTCCCAATGATGGAAATATTCTAATAGTGAAGAAGAAATGACTCATCATCATCATCATCATCATCATCATCATCACAACTCTGGGCGGGTAAGAGAGGAAATAAATGCGACTTTTTTCCTTTTAAAATAATTATCTCACCGACAAACACGAGTTCAGATTTGATTCTGTTTTAATATCTGATGATAAAAACACACATGACGGGATTTTCAGTTTAAACTGACAAACACAAACCACCCGGGACTGATTCTTCTTCTGCTGTCTGATTACTGAGAGATTAAACTACACAATAAAGTCTCAGGGTGGAAAAAAAAAACAAAAACCTGGTATTTTTAGATTTTAATCAACAACATAATACTTTTAGAGTTGTTTTTTTTTCTTTCTTGCAGAGCACGAGCGCAGAGATGTTATTCATGGTTTGATTATTTTATTCACAAACAGACGCAGGAAAAGTCTTTGTTTAAGCTTCTAATAAATATAACTTGAAATAAATCATTTATAACATCAGATTCATAATGTTTTAATGTGTTTCCAGCTGGTAAAATAAAACTTTATAAAAGAAAGTCAGATAAACTTCATTTAAAGCCTAAATAACAGCTGAGAGAAAACATTAACATTATTCTAAAATTATACATTTACTGTCATTTACATGTTTTATATGTGAATAAAATTAACTTCACTTAAATTGTTCATATTAAAAATATAACAATAGTTAGAAATAGTTTAAAAAGTACAAAACTCATTATTCTATTTCAATTAACAAACAGGTTAAAACAGTGAAATAAGGCCTCGATCTACATTTATTTTTCAAATGTGAAACAAATATTTTCATCTGGAAGGACAGTTTTTTTTAAAAAAGGTAAAAAAAAAAAAAAAAAACATTTTTATTTATAAAGCATTTTCAAAATAAAACTTACAAAGTGTTTCAGATGAAAAGCTTTTAATGTGAAATATCGAGCTGCAGCGATTAATCTATAGAAAGAAAAATAACTGGCAACTATTTTGATATATTGATCTGTTTTTTTTAAGTAAAAAGACAATAAAAATGATAGTTTCAGGTTCTTAAATTGGAGAATTTGCTGTTTTTCTTTCTGTTGAATTATAGTGAAATGAATAAATTCACTATTCACTATATAATTTCACACTGAAATACAAGAAAATTAGAAATTTACTGACGGCCATTTTTTTTTTTTTTGCAATTTTCTTGATGTTTTATTGGCAAAATGATTTGTGGATTAACAGGAAAAATTGATTAATCAATTAAATAATTATTGAAAATAATAGTTAGTTGCAGGCCTGAAGTTAATATATTTAAAAAAATAAGAAAAGAGCTTCAGATGAAAAGTATTTACAGGAGTGTGAAACATGAAACAGGCGATTTAAGATCATAATAAAAAGTTCAGGGTTAAACTTTATATATATATATATATATATATATATATATATATATATATATAATATGTGAGTGTGTGTGTGTGTGTGTGTGTGTGTGTGTTCTCTCATGTTGTGTGTGTTATATTGCGTAGGAGGCGTCTGACTGTTGGCTGCTGGTAACGTTGGCGCTCGTGTCACTGAAGCTTATTTTAGTGTCACTGTAGATAAAAACAACATCAGCTTTACGCCCAAACTGTGAAACGTTGGTGAAAACGAGAAGATAATTAGGCAGAAAAAAAAAAAAGAAAAAAAAAGCAGCAGTGACCAGCGGCCGTTTTTACTCACATCTGATTTCTTCTTTCTGAGCTCAGTGAGATCTGAGCAGACGCCTCAGGCTGCACTTTACAGTTTGAGACAAAAACACACTAAATAAAACAACCTGTTATCAAAACAGGACTCACATTTAGCTGCTGGTCTGACAGTCAGTGAAATCAATATGTGCAAACATGAGCCGGTTTTCTGCCCACAGCCATGACACTAATCTGTGATGTCATCAGGGTGGCATTTATCCAATCCGACCCCGAGGACTGATATGGTAAATACTACCATCCATCCATCCATCCATCAGTGATCCTACAGCAGGAGCTTACAACTAAACAAAAGCAGCTGCAGAACTCATCTTTATTCAGGAGTGACGGGTAGAGTTCGCTGCACTTCCACGCCAAAAACACGTGAACCCGTGATGAATCCGTACGTGACAGCTGAACATGTGGTTTCCTCCCAGCGTCGGTCTGTGATTAGTTATCGGCCTCCACGCTTCTGGTTTCAGGTTCTCCACCTGTTGTTGTTGTTCCAAAACGAATGATGAAGATGAAAAATGAAGTTTCCGAAACTTGAGGTGAACGTATGTAGAAATGCTGCCTGCAAGTCAAAAGTCAGGGCTTCGAGCTGCTCTGAAAACTTAGTTTGCAACTTTTTTTTCTACCTTACGGACGAGCTGACGTCGTCTTATTGCTCATAAACAGCCGTCAGTTCTGTAGCCTTGGTTGCTAAGGTGGTTGCTAAGGTTTTTCCTCATATTTCAGATGTGATTCAGCTGTAAGGATGGATTTGAGGAGTTGACGTTTGGAGTAAAAAAGGAGAAAAAGAAGTGAAATCCTGCCGCTATAGTTTGTTTACGAAGCTTCCTGAAAGCTGACCAATCAGAACAGAGTGAGAGACGGGATGTAAAACGGCCTGTTTCAGACAGAGGCTGAACTGAGGGGCTGCATAAAGGGCCGCTATAAGTTTTTAAACTGTTATAAAAGATATTCCAGAATATAAATAATCACCTGGACGATGTGCAGCTTCACTCGGACTCACCTGAGCGCTCCCGTGTCGTTGGGAAACAGCAGAAGAGCCTTCAGTTTATAAAGGACTCCCTACGCAGCATCATACTGGATGTTTGTTGACCATCGACTTGAGGTTGCGCCCGGTGCCAACACACGGGCTTACAGGTCACTAATGTTAGGCACTACTGAGGGATAAACGCTCTGTAATAACCTCCAAAGCAGATATAGAACAACAGCTCTTCAGCTTTGTGAAGCTGTAACGGAGGAGACAGATTTAAAGCACAGTGTGTGTGTGTGTGACAAACAAAACAAAGACAGCAAAAATGTCTTTACGTCTGCTTATAAGTGCATTAAACTATGTATTAAATGTTTATATGGTCCTTATTAATGCTGAATATGGGTGATAAAGTAACTTGAGTTTTTTAGAATAGAGATTAGGAGTTAGCTGGCCATGTAAGAAGATGACCGATTAATTTTCTAATCTTGCCTACAATGCTCTGATTGGTCGACGTTTTCATCCTCCAACCAGGTAAACATCTGACAACGAGCACCCGCACCTGCTTCCATCACTGGACAAAGCTGAGATGCGGACAGGAAGCTTGGAGCAAAGCCGCTGATTCAGAACAAAGTACTTCTGATACACAATGTTTAATAGATACTGATCAGCCAATCAGAAACAGGCCGCCTACACGGAGCCACCCAATCACAGGAGGAGGCTCCGACTGCAGACCCTCAACTCGCCGTCGCTAACGACACAAGAGGTTTATGTTGTCAAGTTTCATTCATGTGGATATATTATGTTAACCATCTGTTTCACGTGGTTTTATAGGCCTAACGTCCTCTCAGCTTTATCTGACTTAATGTCAACCAGGTTGTGTTTTTTTCTTTAATTTAGCAAAACACAACAAGAACAAATATTTATTTTTTTTACATAACAAAAACATTACAATAATTCTCATAAAGAGTAGTAAAATAAAGCTTATAATTCTTGCAATTTTCTATATTTTTCTTCTTGTCAACTAATCTCATGTTTGGATCCAAACCAACAATGAACTGATCCTCAAAGCCTGATATATCTTATTCCTCCGTTGTTGTCCAGAAACTAATTAAAACTAATTAAACTAATTATAAACACGTCAGTGAGTCACACCGCTGCACTGGGTGACATGTCCCTTCATCATGAAGAGTTTGGTCACGTTAGTTTGTTTAGAAACGGCTCCAAAGACTAATAACAGCATCATGTTTTCAGTCTCTGGAGAGTAGTTCTGTGTCAGGAGGCTACTGAGCATGTGCAAGGATGCGGTTCTGTTTATTATAAACACTCACCATTTTTTCAGGCTTGTCGTATTTATCAGACACAGACGTTGTGATATGTAGCACAACAAGCTAACGAAGCTGTAAACAGAACCACGTTCCTGCACATGCTCAGTAGCGTCTGCCTTACACAGAACTACTGTCTGGAGACTGAAAACGTGATCAATCTCTTTATAATGAAGGAACATGTGATGTCTCAGTGCAGCGCTGTGGCTCACCGATGTGTTTTTAATAGTTTAATATGTTATTATAAGATATATCAGGCTTTGGACACAAACACAATACCTGTTAGTAGATCAGTTAATTGTTGGTTTGGATCCAAACATCGCCGGCCTTTATCCTTTAATGCTGATGCGGTTGTTTGTTGGCTCTCTGTGTGCTCAGGAGAGTCAGGCTGTGTTAACATGCTCTCTGTTGGGTGTGATGATTTTTTTTTTCCCCGGTTTGCTCGCTTAAACGCTGGTGAAGTTTTTGCCTCCTTTTTGCAAAAAAACACAGTGTCTAATGGAACTGTCTTGAAGGTAGGCCCGCCTTTCTGGCTTCACTGCTGGAAACAAGTGGTTTTTTTTGTGGCTGTGATATATAAATCTTAAGGAAACTCTTACGAATCTTTTCATGGAAACTGTGCGTGAGTGCTTAAAGCAAAAATATTTGTTGGCCAGTGGGTCAGTATAGCCGTACCTATCATTAGAAAGCTCCGCTACATTAGCGTAGCACCGAGGGAACATCGTATTGTCTGTTTACTGCTCATTAACCTGCAGACCGGCCGCATGCCAACACACAGGCTTACAGGTCACTAATGTTAGGCACTCCTGAGGGATAATGCTGCCAGATAACAGGAGGCTTTACTGCTCAGCTTAATCCCGTGTACCAACATTAAGAGCTGCATTTTGGTCACAGAGTTCACAGCTAACAGCTGCGCTAGCATGCAGGTTTAGCGAGGAGGGACAATGCGCATTAATCAGCATTAATTAAAATATACATGTGCCAGAGCTCATCATGATGCTGGTTTAATAATAATTAATGATAAAACATTATTACAGAGCTGATGTTAAAGCCTGGAAATGATTCCTGGGACATGAATGAGTTTAGATGAGAAACAATAAAAGCTCTGGCTTCAGTCTTCAGAGAATCATACGTTATTAAAATCTGATTAAAATGACAGTTTAGATCGTCACTGCAATCAATCTACAGTATGTTTAAAGCTTATAGTGCAGTATAGTAATATTTATTTCAGAGTGTAAGAGGTTTTTGTTGTTGCCGTCCCTCCAGGTGGTTTTGTCAACACTGTGTGTCTCCAACTTTTATTTTAACCACACGTGTGTGTTTAAAGAGGACATATATTCTGCACATTCAGGTCTATATTTATCCTCTGGGACTCTACTGGAGTATCTTTGCATGATTTAAGGCCTTTACATACTGAGGACAAGACAAATTTGTGAATATTTTGCATCAGAACTATTTTGCATACAGATTTGCAACAGAAACATGAATTTGCAAAAGAATTTACAACCGTTCATTCTGCTGTCAGTCGGCCTGGTGAAGGCAGTTTGTCGTCCTCTCAGCTGCTCTGATGCTGCCGCTGACAGACGGCTGCTTCTAGTGGACGCTGGAGACGCTGAACGCAGTCTTCTTCTTTTGTCGAATGAGGAGGAGGACAAGATCATCGTCCAGTTATGATGATGATGATCTCTGACCTGCCTTCACCAGACTGACTGACAGCAGAAATTTACTGAACCAAAGTAGTTTCTACGGGAAGAAATCAACAGTGTTTGTATTTATTGATACATGGTGATGATGCATATGATGATACATGAATCGATACATTGATTCATCAGCTTTATTTCCCCGCCTGTCTGCCTGCAGTGAAACAGGCAGCTCACAGACAGACTGGGAGCTGATCGATCAATATAGATATAGTAACATACAGTCGTATTTACTGATATTTGTGTCTCGCATCAACATGATAACCAGCTGTCCATACAGGTTTGTGATTGGTTGCTCAGAAAAATCAGCCTCGTTCTGGAAATAAATTACGTCTCTTTTTCACTGCATCATATTCGCGTTCTGTGTGGAAGCACAAGGACAAAAACAACCGTTTGAAAATATATGACGCATGAATTAATTGCATGGGGAAAAAAAGCCCCTTTACAGTAAAAAAACTCCTTATTTATCTTCTACTGGTCCTTTATGCAGCCCCTCAGTTCAGCCTCTGTCTGAAACAGGCCGTTTTAGCTCCTGTCTCTTTAAGGCCCCGCCTCCTGATGAGCCCACTCTGTTCTGATTGGTCAGCTTTCAGGAAGCTGCGTCACGGCTGACTCGGGAGGGTTTTTCTCCTTCTTTACTCCAAATGTCAACTGTGGTTTTTACATTTCTGTTTGTGTACGGACAAAAACAAACAAACAAACAAACAAACAAACTAGATATATTTGGATTAGTGTACTTTAAAAGTTTTCCCCCTATTTCCAGTCTTTATGCTAAGCTAGGCTAACCACATCCTGATCCCAGCTCTGTACTGAACACACAGACATGAGATCACTCTCAGAAAGAAATCAAATAAGTCTATTTCCAAAAATGTTCAACTATTCCTTGATGACCGTCCTGATCAGCTTGTTGGTGCTGCAGTATTTCCTCTCATATAAAAGTTTTATAGGAGTAGAAAGATCCCTTCATAATGACTTTACAATGGAAGTGATGGGCGACAAAATCAAAACCTACCAAAAAACTGAATCGCTTTAATTGTTGATATAAAAACAAAACTCAACAAGTACACATTTATCTTTGGTGATGCTTTTTAAGAACAAATACTCTCCGGTCGCTGTTTAAATCCTGGTCGAGGGGAAACTAGAGATTAGGATTACAGACACACACTCCCAGGCTCTCATATAGCCGCCCATACATCTGGCATGAGGGAAAACCCAACCAGCCCAAATCCCTGGCGTGCTTGATGACGTGTGATGTAATCGAGGTAACGACGCGGCGTGGGAAGCAGGAGGAGGAGAGCTTTATGGGACCGGGGGGGGGGGAGAGCGGGAGGAAGCAGCAGGAGAGGAGATGGAGGACAAGAACAAGAGGAGTAGGAGGAGGAGGAGGAGGGCAGGCCCGGCTACCAATCAATCAGGTTTATTTGTCACATGTAATCATATAAGGTACAATCACAGTGAAATGACCTTGACCTCTCCTCAGGGGTCGGGTGAGGAGGTTAAGCAAACAGGTCGTCGGCTTTGACAATAATCCCGGGCCGGTCGGGCGTTCCTCGGCCCCGGGTGTCAGCGTGCCGCTCGGCCGCTATTCAGCAACACTCATCAAAGAACACTGTTGTTCTAAGGAAGCTGGGAGGGAGTCTGGACGCCCACCAAACCCCTCCCTCCACCCCCCGTCCACCCCATCCACCACGTCCACCACGTCCACCATGCTCAACATGCTCAGCCTCCGTTAGATGACATCTCCCACAGAGAGGTCATTTAAAATTATCTTCAGAAAATGTGAAATAATGCCAACCAATCACACGCCACATATATGGTTTAATGTTATAATAAAAGTTATTTATCGCAGCAGGAATGTTCTTTTTGTTTTTGAATCTTTTTTTGTAGCTGTTTATGTGCGTGTGTGTGAAATTCAAACATCCTGGAAAGCACTCGTATGAGAAGTTTTGTTCTTACAGCAGCTATAATTGATATCTTTTATAATAATGTCTGATGTGTCGGTGTGTGATGTGTCGGTCGTGGCTCGTAGTGATGAACCTACAGAGAATTATCAGCGACTCTGCAGCTTTATACGGAGCTTTATAGCGAGTTTCAGCTCATTGTTTAACTGTCTTTACTGTTTTATTTCACTCTCAGCGCTCTCACAGCATCGTTTTTGGGCTGCAGCAGGCAGCTGTTTTCAGAGAAAAAGCTGTAAAAAGCCGCTGTACACTACCTGCTCAGCACCAAACGGTGAACAGACTAGGGACGTGCCCGGATACAAATACATTATTCGGCAAAACACAAATAGTGGGTTTTATACGAATATTTGTTTCATACAAATATTTGAAAAGTTATTTGTTGGGGGTGTTCCCCAGAGATAAAGCTGAGCTACTGACACAAGCTAAGTGCTCCCAAGAGACTCTCCATAACCTGTTGTTCTTCTCCTTTCCACAAAGTTAGGTTGTAAAAAATAGGCAATAAATGAAAAGTGCAAAGCAAGAATTGCCTCTGAAGTTCTTCTACATGTTACACGGTGTGCTGTCTCTGTGTTATGGGTGTATAAATAGGTAGAGGTCTGTCTGCAGTTAGGAGATGAGTAAAGTTTTAGCTCAGTAATCAGCACAGTCGTCTATGATCTGGGAGACTGCAGTTAGAGACCTGGTGTGGGGACCTCCTTCATAAGGTAGTTTATTCATGAACACTTTAATTTTCTAAAATTAAAAGTGTCATAAAAACAAAAACAGGATTTTTAAGCCTCTTTCCACTTTTATTCGAATACAAATACAGATACAAATAATTTTGCTGCCTCAACAAATACAGATACAAATACAAATACTGGGATCTCTGCACATCCTTAGAACAGACACAGGTAGCTGTAGACTAGCTGGTGAACATAGTGGAGCATTTAGCAGCTAAAGAGCCAGATATTTCCCTCAGGAGTTGGTGGAGAACAAAAACAGAGCTAAAAGAGAGTGAATATTGGACTTACATTCACCAGGTGGACAGAAACACGACTCCAAATGAATGATAATGTTGCTCCGTAACTGCTGGATGTGGAAATAAACAACTGTTTGCTAACAAGTTCAACATATCAACTTAAAAAGCTGATGATGAGTCAGTGGACAAAACATCAGTTAACGCAGGTTTAAGCAGCACGTACGAGTGATTGAAGAGAATTTTTGTGGTGTGAATGAAATGTTCGATACGAGTCATGAAGTCTGAATTTCTTCACAAGAGTTTAAATATGACACCAAATAAACTAAAACATAATATGTAACCAAGACAAATGTTATGCAAAATTAATATTGTGTTCATCATCAACATGCTGCCAGTTTAACTGACAGGTTTGTTTTTTTTTTTAGATGTGATGATGTTTATGTCATTAGTAGTAAACAGCTGTTCAGCATCATGTTGTGTTGCAGCTGACGGTGTAACATCACCTACTGGAGGCTGTAATATTCTCTCCTCTAATATCTGACTGTCACATGACGCCTCTCATATTAGTCACCGAGCGCTTTGCTTTATTTCTGTCACAGTGCAGCGTTTCTCTGATGGATTCATTTATTTTCTAACAGTTTCAACTCCTCTGACTACGACGACTGACACTGATTAATGTGTCTGCTGGTGTCTGACAGCAGCGACCTCAAATTCTTCTTTTCACTCTTTGGGAACATTGTTGAAATTAAATCTGAGGAATGTTCACCTCCTCAAGTGAACAAGTGAGATTCAAGTTTGTGACGTCAAAGAGAGTTTGTTGGATCTGACTTCAAACACTTGTATGAACAAACCTCACAGAAAAAGGTGAGAGAGGATAAGTGGAAGTAATTAGATCATTTTTCTGGGATGTAATAATTACAGATGCACTGTACGCTGCTGCTCCTGTCATTTAAATCTCAAGCAACGTCTTTGTATTTTAACCCATAAGAACCCCATGCTGACACAGGTGTCACCAACCCCTTTCAATGTTCAGCTTTATCCTTGATTTGAACTCATGAAGTCCCTCAGTGACATCTACTGAACATCCTGGTGCAGTCATGTGACCATGTGTGAATCTGTGAACCTAGCTAATTTTAAAGGTTTCAACCCATTTAACAATTCTGATGCTTTAATAAGACATCCTGTATTACATTTAACCTGTTCTGACTGTTTCTTGAACAAATTGATATAAAACAAATTAGGGAAATATCGTTATGACATACATGTGACATTACAGATCTTTGACACTAAAGGTAGAATTTCAAAATAAAGTTCAGAAATGTGTTCCTTGTGGCCCATTTGGTCTGTTTTATATTCCCCATAATTTTCCTTTAAGGAGAAATGGGTTCTTATGGGTTAAAGTAGATCTCTAAGTTTTTTCCTTCTACTACAAAATGCACCAACACCAACATATCGGCCTATTTGAGGACCAACATGAGGACAGAAAAAAATAAAAACCATCAGGAGAGCAAGGCCCCATAAAAGCTGTGAGCTGCAGGTAGGTACTGCTGAATCAGCTGTTAGCAGTGTAACATGATGTACAGACGACTAACTAAAGAAAACTTAAACATGATGATCGTCAGGAAAGTTCTGCAGCCTTTTTTTTCTCCGATTTCTACGTAGATTTATGGATCTCAAGTTTTTTCCTTCTACTACAAAATGTTTTTGCTAACCTCATAGATGGAAACATGCTAACACCAGCATATCAACAACAAAAATAAATAAATAAAACTACAGTATCAGGAGAGCAAGGCCCCATAAAAGCTGTAAAAAAAAAAAAAACCACTGATTTATGGAGGTTTATTGGTGCTGGACATCAGATATAATGAATCCTCGGGAATTGTAAGTCACACTGAATGATAATGATATGTGTGTTTCATGTCTGTTGACTGAGTTATGACTCAGAGAAGGATTTTTTACTCCTCACACAGTATCTTTGTCTCACCTTCACCCCCCCTCCCTCCCCGGGGCTGAATGTCCACGTCTGTTACAGACCATTTCCTGTTATTTCCTCAGGGTTGAAATGCCGTCCAGAACCGTGAGTTCAATGATTGAGGAGCACAGAGGATATTTCATCCTCCCGTTGCAACAGCTTTGGTTTAAAGTTATCGAGTGTTTAACATGCAGGTGGATCAGTAGATGATGTATGAAACCACTCAGTACTGTTGGACAACTGTATAGAGAACCCAGTTAGTCCTCTTATCAACATCTCAGTAATATTGTTTTGTATCAGTGAACTGAAGCTTTTTCGTCTCTTCTCTCGAGGTCGAACCCACATGAATTCTTTTACCTCCCGGTTTAAGTTTTTCTTCCTCCCTGAACTGGAAACGAGGTGTGCCAACACGGCTTTACCAAGGAGGTTAAAAGCAGGATTGTAAAGCGAGTGAAATGTGAGAGTTTTTAAGGCGTATCGTCGCTACGCTACACTGAGCTGACTAACTTTACTAATGGTCTATCTGGCCTCTCGCCAACACTTTCTCTCCTCAGCCGTTTCCCACTTTTCCTACTTTTCTTTCAGCTGAGTCACTTAGCGTTGCGAGGCGTTTAGCTTGACCTCTGCCGCTTTTTTTTCTACTCTTCTCTTTGTATGTCTCTCTCTCTCAATTTGACTTTCTCTACCAGCCCTTTTCTTAGCGTTATATTGCATTAAGTTTGACCTTTGCCCCCATTTTCTCCCCTCTGTCAGCTTCCTTTCCTTTTCCTTTCTTCCCTTCTCTTCTTTTGCCTAATTGGTGCCTGTTCATCTGTCTGCTGTCTGGACAGAAGAGGAGGAGGTTAACTCTTCCTGGATTAGGGACCCCTGTGGTTCAGTAAAGACATGAAAGAACAAGGAGGAGATATTGAGATCGCTAAGAGTCGTGAAAGTTTATCCTTTAGATTGTCTGAAGCCTCTGAAGAGATGCACAGATCCATGTAGTGATACTTTTGGGAACACAGATATGAATAAAAAGTCACAGAAAGTTTAAACTTAAAGCAAGCGTCCAGATTTTAACCTGTCAACCCTTTAACGGGCCGACGAAGACAGTAGAAGGTGTTGAGAAATGTATATGCCACTAAAATAAATCACATGATAGTATTCAGAGTTATCTTTTATCTGTGTTCAGGTTGTTATAGAGACAAAGCTGATACATCCAGGGGTTCAGGAGTAAATCTGACCTGTGAGCTGAAAGCCCGGTCATGCTCGTCCTGTGATCATGTTCTCTCTCCGTCGGGGGCTGGTCCAGAGCGGGGTGGCGGCGGGGCGGCGGTCACGCCTGGTCAAACCTCTTTATAGGCTTTTCTCTTGTTCAGTCAGTGGGTCAATTCTCCAGGACACAAGCTGTTTGTTCAACCCTGTTGTTGCCAGAAAATTACCCAAGTTTAAGATTCATTCCTCAATGAGACATTGACTTCATCATCGTCATCATCTGCACACCTGTTCAACCATCACATTGAACACAATTTATTGGTCATTTTCCATTTATACTGTTTTTATACTATATAAACTAGGGATTCATGATATTATCGGCACGTCTTCAGTATCGGCCAATAATATCTCTAAAATGAAATATCGGCATCGGCCGTTTCTGCCGATTATAAGAGGCCGATATGTTGCCTTCTCCTCCGCCGCCTGACTGTGTTTCCCTCCATGGACTGTTTCCCTCTGACGGTCCCGGTGTTTCCTCCGCAGGCTGCACTTCACTCAGCTGCCCGTCAGACCTGCTGCTTCTTCCCACTTTAACCTGAATAACAAACCGGGGCTCGGTGCTCCGGTTGGATCCACATGCAGAGCCGGGGCTAACGTTAGCTGGGAGGCTAGCAGAGGCTAGCTGGCTATGCTTCCCTCCAGACATGCTGCGGCTAACGCTCCGCTAGCCTCTCAGCTAACGTTAGCCCCGGCTCTCCATGTGGATCCAACCGGAGCGAGTGAAGTGGAGCCTGCGGAGGAAACACCGGGACCGTCAGGGAGAAACAGTCCGTTGAAGAGGACTAATGCTGAGCTCCTGAACTCCAGTCTTCCTCAGTTCTTCTCTTATATATTGTCTATCTTGATCATACTTAGTACAATCTATGTTTGCATGCATAATAGTTTCCTCAGCCAGCTGGAGAAAAATCAACATCGTCAATCGGCCACACTGAGTCACTAAGGTGTCTCTCTTTTAACCTGCTACATCACCATGGTAACTTATACCGCAAACATAACCTGGTCCGGAGCAGGTTATGTTCCGAGTTTCGGCTTAAATTGGTAATAAAAAGCGCCGTCCTTTAACTAACTATCGGATTTGCTGTAAAGTCAGTTTAACACTGCTGCTTCTGCAGCTATTAGAACATTGATTATGTCATATTGTAAATGTGTAATGGTGCGAGAGGTTTGGGTTACTGGCGGGACGGGATTTTGTTACAATATATCAAATTGTATTTCACATAAAACAAACAAACAAAAAAAAACACTAATGAAGAAACACTTCGAACAAATAAAAAGATTGCTATTGGTATTGATCACAGATATAATATTCAATCTATAATATTAATTTCCACTGATCCTCCATTATAGGACAGAGTCAGACCTGAATGCACTTCAAGAGTATAATGTTTAAACCTGCTGCATCAAGTTTAAAGTTTAAGAGCTATGTATATAAACTAATTACATAATTAATAAATTAATGGATTCGTTTTTTAATGAAAAAATTTACACGATCGGCATTTTTCTGCCAGCATTCCTCTTTTGACTTATTTGCAGCAACAGCGTTGCTTTTTGCTGTGATAATGTATCTATATTATTCATATCTCTCCGTTATAATGATCTGTTCCTCCTGACTGAAGTAAGCGGCACATGATTGGTCCGTTTTGTGCAGAAAAAAAGAGTCAAATGACGCGCCGAACGCCCCCCCTTTTATGGGGACGCGCACAGAGCCTGAAGCAGAAAGTCTGAGTTAACAAAGAAAGTTCACAACCACCGTCGTGATACCAGATATCTCTGATCACGAGCCTGGATATGTTGAACCTCTGGTTTGCACCTCTGTTTAGTCCTTCTGGTCATGTGGGTTTTCTTGTTATATCTGGGTGGTGGGTTTGGACTGCCTTTTGTTTAGACTGGCGTGTTGTATACTTGGGTTTTAGGTTCGTGGTGGTTCTTGGACGGGTTGGTGTGGGTTGTATTTAGAGTGTTGTGTTTTCTGGGTTTTCTGTTGTTCATGTTCTCCTCAACACCTGCTCTGCATTTGGACTCATCAGCCCTGCTGCCTGTGTTTCCCTCAGCCAATCAGCTGCCTTTGTTTCCCTCCCATCTCCCCACCTGCACCTCATCTCCTCGTTAGTTCAGTTACTATTTAAGTCCTGGTTTTCTGTTCGGTCTCTGTTGGATCATTGGTTCTGTTTGGTTTCACCCTGTGCTGTCTTGACCTTTGCTTTATTAAAAGAAGATTTCTGTCAACTCTGCATTTGGGTCAGTTCCTGCTAAACCCCCCATGTCACTAACTTTTGACTGTTCTCCTCGATTCTGATTCTGACTTTATGTGCCGGCTGCAGGAAACTGCTTCTCAAAGACAAGCTGACGTCACAATCCTAACTAAAACAACTACAGCAAGAGTATGGATGCAGGTTTTTATGATGGCAAATTATGAACAAATTTTGCTGAAAATGAAGAACTGAACGTGAGCTCAAGGTTCCCTCCAGTTCGACCCTGATCCTCAAGGGTCATGTGGGAGTAGAGGCTACTTTTTGAGGCCTTGCTAGTTGCTTCCTTTACTGTAAAGCTTGTTCTGCTAGAAGTAAAAACCCTTTGCAATAAGACAGCGGTGCCAGAAATTAGCTACACTTCCAAATATATATATAGATTTTTTGGACAAGGTTGACCCTCAGGCAGACCTGGGACTACGACTCGGCCTCAGTTTGTTCAGGCCCAAATGAACATTAACAGGATGTTTTTACTACTTTTTCACTGTCACATACTATATCTGTATTGATTAAGTCTGTTTCAGGCAGGTAACTGGAAGGGAAGCAGGTTTCCACTGTAGCAGCTAGATTGAGTTTGTGTAGTCGGTGAGTAAACCAGCGTTTGTGTGCAGACGGACTGAAGTTGAAGCATACGAGGAATAAACTGAGAACCAAGAAAAGTCAAAAACATGTTTCTCTTCTTGTTCCTGCAGTTGGATGTTTGATCTCGTCTCTGTGTAGAGTTTGAGGAAAGTTTCTCTGAGTTCACCTTAAATCTCAGTTTAACACGTGAACCCACGAGCAGGATTTATGACATCACAACTAGTTTGTAGCCAATCGCGGTTCAGCATTCAACTTACACAAGTGTGATGTGGAAACTTGAAGCGTCCAGTGAACAAACACTGAGAATGAAAGGAGGAAACATCTGAAATGAAACAATATTTACAGATTCAGAGATTCTGGATCTTTTTTTTTTTTTTTTATTTTAATGAAGGAGGAGATGTCCTTTTAAGAATTTTTAATGAAGTAATTGAACTTTTTTGTGCAAAAACACAAACAAATTATTATTCAAAGCAGAATATATTAATATGACTTAAAGTGTCAGTGAGGTGTTTGGCAGCTGCCAGTTCGTTATAATTCAAGTTTTGCAGACTAACGGCCTTGAATTAATTTTGTTTGTTTATTTGTAGGTAACAATGCAAATTAATCATCAACATTTTAAAGACAACAACATAATCGTGCTGTCGTTAGCTCAACAGCTAATTTGTGCTCGTTGTCCCAACATGACTAAAAATTGGCTAAAAATGTTATGCAAAGTAAAGTTTATCAATATAAAAGAAGAAAAACTGCTCCATGTATCACAACACTATCCAAACAAACACACTCAAACAGACATAAAACACAAACAAGTTAGTCATTCTATAAACGTCACTAATGAGCACATTTAACTGTTTTATATTTGGTTTTTAAAATGCTGTATGCAACAGTTTCTTATTTCCTAAAGATTTACAGCTGATTGTCCAAGTTTGCTGCATCTATATGAGACAGTACAGTCGCCATGGCAACAATTTATCTCATCTTCTGATAGATCAATAAGCGAATCAGTGATGTTCATACTGTTGACTCTAATTTACTGCAGTGAATCCTGCATTTACACACATAATAGGAATGCTAGAGCTGTGGTGCCTGACAGAAAATTAATCATCGACTATATTGTTAATCGAATAATCGTTTGAGTTATTTTATTGACCAGACAGCTAATTAATTAATCGGGAAAATAGTCTGTTTGCTGCTGGATTTGAGGGTCGGAGGGTGTCGACCTTCATGTAATTATTAATTCAGCTTATAGTCAAATTATCAATGATAAGTGAATATTGACGATATGGTTTTGCAAGAAAAGCCCATTTAAAAAAAAAAAAAAAAAAACGCAATTGTCTGTTGTATTAAGAGCAAAATGCATCTTTTGTCCAACAATATTGAAATAAAATGGAAATGACTTTTAACGAATCAATAAAAAAATCAAATTTAAGTTTAATGTGTTTTTTGTCTGAGTCAGAATTGACAGTTTTTCGGCCAAAATCCAGCAGTTTGAACACCTGGTTTAATGGATTTTACACCAGGTTTTCACATGTTCATGATATGAATAAGTAGCTAACAGTTCACTTTTATACACACTCAACTATAAACTAATCACACACACACACACACACACACACACACACACAGCTGCTGTCGGTGGGTCTGTAGCTGGTTTGGCCTCCGTCCTGCTTCCACTCCTCATTTCCATAAAAGTGACTTCACCTCTGGCGGTGCGTTGATGGTCTGTTAGGCAGAGATGAATTTCTGCTGCAGTGTTTCCAAACGAACACGCACACGATGCTCCTCTTCCAGGAAAAACCAGCCGAGCGGCGTTCAAACGCTTTCCAGCCAGAAGACCGATTAAAGGCTCGAGACGTAGACAACAGCAGAGTCGCACTGATGTTTCAGATGTTTTTCTTTTGATTTAAAGTTTTTTGTCTGGATCAGAGTTTGATGAACTGGAAAATATCTTTGTCACTGAAGTTTTTTTTTGATTTTCTAAAGTACATCTGCTTGTCATATCTTGTGGTCAGATTATATCATTTGTGTTGTAAATACGAGGTTGGAAGCTGGAAGGAGATGTAATCACTAACAGGACATCAGCAGACCTCCTTCGTAAAGCCTGTCAAGTATTAGTTTCAATTTTTTGAAATTACAATACCACACTGATTACAGCGCATACTGAAGCTTGATTTGATTTTGAGTTTTTTGACAAACAACAGCGTATCCATCCGCCCGCCCCGCTACTTCTGTGCAGCGTCTTCGGCCTGTGAGAAACAGGTTTCCACGACTTCCTGTTGTTCAACAACTGTTGTTCTACAATTTGTACAAACACGGAGCGCAGAGAGCGACCGGTCGGTAATCTCATCCAGACATCCCTCAGCTTATGTGATGTGAGATGATGATTTTTGAGGCTGTAAATTGGTTTATATAAAGTATGTATGTAATGTATGAAATTGAAAATGACATGTGATCAGATGAGAGTGTGTGTGAAACAGGATGAAGCAGTTCAATCCTCATCACGCATCACGATCAGGTTCTATGAGAGAATTATATATAATACTTTTATATTTTCAGGTATTTTGATGATGTAAATGTATTGTGATGTTTTTCAGCTTTAATAAAGTCTCTTCCTGCCAGAGTGACGTATCTGAGATGCATTCAAGGTAGCTGATGTCTCTTTAACACAGGAAATGAGCTTCTAATGTTGAATCTATGTTCAACAAGTGACTGCTGTTGAAGATTAAAGGAGGTTTATGGTGATAAAGGTGAGTTTTTACTAGTCATCAGCTTATAAGTTCAAGCAGGAAGACTGTCTATTATTCATTCCTCTCTCTCCCCAAACTTCTCCTGCTCTGGTATCAGCTGATTAGAGGCGTCACTCAGCTAACGAATCAGATTCCGCCACGATTTCTATCAGCCTATCATGTCTCAGCTGCCAAACTTTAAATATGTTCTTCTGTCTGTCGCTGTCAGCTGTCAGCAGCAGGTCCGAGATCACCAGAAGCAGCTCCTCTTCTCAACATCCAGATCCCAATATTCACCACCACCACCACCAGTGTCTACACTCCATCGGAGGATACGATATCCTACTCTACTCTCGCCTTTACGTCCCCATTATAAATATGATGACATCACAGTGGGGTCTGATCGCCAAAGACTTTTTACATTTTCATCTTGTTACACATGTTCACTTATAAAGTTGAAATATCTCCTGATTGAAGTGAAAATAGTCGTATAAAAGGCTGAACTGCAGATCTTCCAAATATCACAACGCGTCTTTCAAACCTACATGTAAATCTAGTAGATTGATCAATACAACTCCATGACAGGAAAATAAAATAAAATGTGAATGTTATACAAGTTGTATGTACAATGAAACATCCCCGGTTGACTTTCTGAGACCTTTTTATGCAGAGTTTTTGTAAGTGTGCAACAGACTCAAGGGAATAACCCACAATGCACCGCGTTTAGATGTTGAAACATTGAAGGAGAAAATGTTCCTTTCAATCATAAGCACTCATTTTGCTCATCATGTGTTTGTATTTATTTCTCTCATAATGACAAAATCACATAAATCATATGTTGAGTTGGTTTAAAGGTACTGGGGGTGTAAATAGCAAATAAAATACAGTCTGAAATATCAACCTCACACTTTACTGTCCAAAGAGATGTTTCTGTCCAGGTAATTTCATAAAATGTTGTCCCTTCCCTCAAACAGCATTTTGCAATGTACTTTATATGGGGGTTAGTGCGTCCTCCGTTGCACGTCTTTTAACTGGCACACAGCTTCACTCACCGGCTGCCCGTCCATTTTAGGATTCATTTTAAAATTATTTTACTTGCTTTTTAAAGCCTTGAATGGCTGCTGCACCCCGACACTCCCCGCCGCTCTCTCAGGTCAGCTGACCAGCTGCTCCTGACGCTGCCTAAAGTTAGGCTAAAGCTCGGAGGTGAACGAGCATTTGCTGTTGCAGCTCCAAAACTGTGGAATGGATCGCCGCTGCACATTAGACGGTCTCATTTTAAATCTCTTCTTAAAACCCACCTCTTCTCTCTGGCTTTTGACACCATGTAGCGTGTTGCATCTTGAGTGAGCAGTGCACTTTATTTTATTTGTTTTTATCCTATTGTGTCCTTCGTTTTATTGTGTTCTGATGTGCTATTTATTGTGTTTTTTATCTTGCTGTGCAGCACTTTGGAAACCTTGTGTTTGTTAAAATCATACAATATAAATAAAGCGGATTAGATTTTGAGCCCTTAAACCCTCCTTCACTCAATAAAAGTGACGTCACAGGTAACGTTTGCTAAAGTCTACGTGGACACACATTGTATTCGCTGCAATTATGCTTGCATTTGCTTGCGGGAGTGAAGTAATTTTGTTCAATTTTGGTGAACTTTGACCTGCACATACATTTTGTTGACCAATAGCAAACCATCTCGACAGCGCTGACCTTTTGAGGGAACGGGGATCTGGCTATCGTAGCTTATTAGCTGTGTGTTAGCATTCACTTTCATTTAACCTCCTTTTTGTCAGAGTAAAAACTGTTCCACAAAAGAGACGTTGGTTAACAGATAGTTATGAGACAGGTGTTGATCGTACAAATACGTCTTTTGAATAAACTGTCACAGTGAGTAGCAGGAATGGACCCAAATGCAGAGACAACGACAATCTTCTTTATTCTCGAAGTGGCCGAGGACAGAACAGAACAAAGACTGCTTCCCAAACCAAGACTTAAAGACTAACTGGACTAATAAGGGAACGGGGGACAGGTGACTAGACACAAGGGCAGGCTGGCAGTGATTGGCTGGGAAGGACAGTGGTCAGTAAGGCAGAGCTAACGAGCGCTAACGAGGGAAACCAGAAAACTAAAAACACAACAAGCACAGACTGACCAACAAAGGAAACCCAACTGACAGAAAGTCCTTCAAAAAGTCCAACTCAGAACAGGAAAAGTTTGGACAATGACAACCAAGGAATTCAAAAGAACAAAAACACAAAGTGTCCAAACATAACATCATGTCCTGGCAGGATGTGACATAAACTGTGTGAAGTTATTGTCCCGTTAGCAACCGAGCTAAGCTAACGAATGAGCAAAGTTTGGCAACTGAACTTGTCGGCTCGGAGCTTTATTTTCCCTTTTCAATATGTTTTTTATTGAACAAAATGCAATGGTGAGCAAAATGCCAAGAGGAGAAAACAGAAGAGTAGAGAGAAGCTCCAGGAGCTGTTTTGTCTGATTAGCTTAGATTGTGTTATCTTGCAGGGGTTGAAGTCTTTTTTTTTTCTGCATCAAGTTCAACTTTGGTGAACTTTGACCTGCAGATAAATTTTGGTGACCAATAGCAACCCGCTTCGACAGCGCTGACCTTTTCGAGGGAACGGGGATCTGGCTATCGTAGCTTATTAGCTGTGTGTTAGCATTCACTTTCATTTAACCTCCTTTTTATCAGAGTAAAAACTGTTCCACAAAAGAGACGTGGTTAACAGATAGTTATGAGACAGGTGTTGATCATACAAATGTCTTTTGAATAAACTGTGTGAAGTTATTGTCCCGTTAGCAGCTAAGCTAACCAATGAACAAGTTTGGCAACTGAACTTGTCGGCTCGGAGAGCTTTATTCCCCCTCTTCAATATGTTTTTATTGAACAAAATTGTGTGCAATGGTGAGCAAAATGCCAAGAGGAGTAAACAGAAGAGTAGAGAGTAAACAGAGAGAAGCTCTAGCAGCTATTTTGTCTGATTAGCTTAGACTGCGTTATCTGTTAGCTCGCTAGCTACAGCCGTTCACCAACTAGCCCTGCAAACAGTCACTATATTACTAGTTTTTGGACCCACATGAAAAATGTGGACTGTTTTAGAGGGAATATTATCCAACGTCATCTGTGCTTCTAGAGGAGCTTCATCAAGTCTGAGAAAATAATAGTGATGCTCATTATATTTCTCTCTGTTGCTTTGATTTTTACTATCCTTAAAGCTGTTTCTTTCATGTCTCTGAACTTTATGGAAGCGTTTCAGTAAACCCTTTTAATCTGTGATTATCACAGTTAGCAGAGACGTTAGAGGAGGAGGAGGAGGAGGAGGAGGAGGATGATGATGAAGTCAGGCTGATGATGATGACACACTGAGACACTGAGATGCTGCTTCATAGTGACAGTTTGTTGTCATCCTGGTGGACTAGCGGTCTAATACGCCACCATGTACTGTAACCTCAGCCTCCGTTGTTAAAAATAAAAGCAAAATGTCAAAAAAAAAAAAACCATCTTGAAAGGACAAATAGGCTGTATCAGCACTGGAGGGGTTTTAATGTGACGCAGGCCTAATGTCAACTGGTCTGAAGCTAAATTTGTGTTTTTTTTTTTCCAATAACAGAAAATGGAAAAACTCCACTCTGCGTCTGCTCTTTGCTCTTCTCTAATGTCCCAGTTTCATCACGTCTGTGAAACCAGCAGAGAACATTGTGTTCTTTGGTTGGTCTGGTCTGTTCTCTGCTTTTATCCGCTGTTCTCAGTTGCCTCTTTAGTTTCCATCTGATTGAAAACACATCAGAGGGGCTTAAAGCCGTTAACCCTGCGGACCTACTGTACGTACCTACCTCCGCTGATGCTGATACGATCTGTCTCACAACTGCTTCGCTCAGCAGTAATCCAGAGTGGCGCTCGCCACCCGACCAGCTTACTGCTACCAGGGAAACCTCTTAAATCCAACTTTGGGTGATTCTACTGTAATGTTGGAGATGAAGGATTTCATGCTTCCTCTGTAGTTTCAGAAATCTCTTTGACTACTTTGGTGTCTAAAAACAAACAAACAAATCCTGACCATTTACACTTCTTCGCATTTGGATTTAAGAAAAAAAAAAAGCACACAGTCTGTCGTAGCTGCCGTATTTTTCCACTTGCGTCTTGTTCTGGGTCTCAGTGTACATTAATGCCTGACCTCCTGGGTGCAAATCCCACAGAGACACATCTGGATCACAGGCTGTATATTTAAAAAAAAAAAAAAAAAAAATGTCACATGCAGCCATGAACACACAGAGCATGTGTTCACAGCAAAGTCTGCTCTCTGTTGGCAGATTCAGCAGAGTCGAACAGGAGCGAGCAGCAGGACCGGACTTAATGATCCCCCTTAAAATGTGCTTTCAATGGAAGTGATGGAGGCCGAAATCCACAGTGTGTCCACACAGTCATTTAAAAGTTGATGTGAAGCTTATATGAGGCTGAGTTAGTCGTAACAAGTGGATATCTGACACATTTACAGTCTTTTTAGCATCAGACAGTGTTTCCCTGTTGAGCTGCAGGTGGAAGTATAGTAACAAAAAAGACTGTAACGTTGAAAGATATCTACTTGATTTGACTCATTTGGACGCTGAAGCTTCATATTAGGATTATTGCATTATGAAGGGATCTTCTAATGTTCAGTATGAACAGGAGGAATGATTACAGCAAGAAAAACAGCTTTAATGTTCATTTAGGGCTCCTGACTGTTAGTTTAAGACAGACTTGAAAAATGGTGAACTCATCCTTTAATACAAACTCAATCAAAAATGTACCCGTTAAAACTTAAAACCTGTTCATTCTGATGGGATGCACATTCTTAAATCAGTATTTCTTATAATCCCAAAAGGAAAATGTGGTATTTTGTCTGAATTGCAAAAAAATGACACAGAACCCCAAAACAGCAAACCTTTTTTTATAGAGCATGCAAAGTATATATATATAAAAAAAAAAAACACCATGAGGTTAAGAGTTTACATATTTAGGATCAGTTACTAACAGCCGTCATCTGTCATGATCTGATCTGCGGCATTATTTAAGAAAAGTTCAGTCGGTTCAGACAGACGTCAACATCTGTCTGCAAAGGATTTACTGTCAAATCACAAGTCAGGCGGTTCAAACAGAAACATTCACACTGTGACGCTCCGAACACTCGGCTCAAGGATGCTTCGACCGGAAACGACGTAAAGACGGATCCTCATTTTTAAAATAATCACACATTCATCCAAACAGATGCTTTTAATATTCTGGGAAACTCAGATGACATTCAATACCAGTGTGTTTTAAATTCTCACTTCCTACAACATCTGTTTATGGCAACAGTTTAAACATAGCAGCTAAAACAGTTGCTGCAGGTTAATAAAGAGACGTTAACTGCAGGTTTGTGACTGGTCTCCTGTATGGAAGTTGACTCATCCACCACTCTGACCTCCTTCTTTCATTACCGTCATGACATTAAAGGTTTTCCTGCCGGCGGTGAATGTATATTGTGACGTATGTAGAACTGTTTAACATTTCCACTGTTACTGGGCTGATTTAGCAAATACTTGTAATGTACAGATGCAACAGGAAGTGTTTCCCAACAGTAACATTTATGTTTTATAAGATGCTTGTCAGGCAGTTTGAATCAAACTAGATACGATCATATTTGATGTTAATTCCAGTCAAAATGTCACAGACTTTCTACATGATGTACCTTTCATTTCACACATATTCACACTGACCAGTTATTATTTATTAAAACATGAGGTAGTTTTTGATGATCTCACTCGAGTCTGATGCACAATTTTATTCTTATTACTGGTATGTCATGAATGAATTAATCTTTTAGTTGTCAGAAAATAGTGAGAAAAGCCCTCAGACCCCTAACAGCCCTTCATGTTGCTTGATTTTCATGATTAACAGTCTGAAAACCCAAATATATTCAACTGATGATCATATAAAACAGCAAACTGTCACATTAGAGAAGCTACAAAAAGCAAAAGTTAATTGATTATTAAAAAATCAATTGATTATCTGCTGATCAACTAATCGTTTCAGCTTTTGATCTCAAGATAATCGCTGTTGTTGTTGACAAAACATTGACAAACCATTCTGGAGCTTTCAATCATATCACATGATCTTCATCAGCAGACAGAGTTGCACAGTTGTAAATTGTAAATATTAAAATTTCCTTTTTTTTTTTTTCTGAGCATTTTAAGGATTTCTGAGCTTTAAAGTTCATTCTTGACCTCAGAGAGAAGTTGACTGTACAGTCTCACCTCGAGGTCCATTTAGTAGATATTCTGGAGCTTTTAATCACTTTTCTCAGATCCAAACTATGTTAAAGTAAAATTTCAGTAATTATGGTGTTTTCTTGTGATCATGACATAAATGTGTAGTGATTAAATAAATGTCTTCTCGTGATAAGATCATGAATATTTACCAGTTCAGGTTTTCTTGGTCATGTTTCTGCTGTTTGGTATATTTTTGGCAGGACGGCGTCTCTGCTCCGCCAGCCAGCGTCCAGTCCAGAGCATTAATATCACCATCTGTCCCGCAGGGATTTACTGTGGTTTACTGATCAGGATTTTACAAGCTGTTTTCAATAAACATATTCAAACATTTTCTAACAACAAACTGCGACCTTTCTGCTCATAAAGCCTCCAGTGAAACGCAACCTAATGCGTCTGCGGCTTGAAACCGACGGTCGAACGTCGGTGGGCGAGTTTCTTGGGTGTAATTACAGTCACGAGTTTCCACAACGACTCCGTCTCCAGTTACAAAGTGCTGCAGGAAGCAAAAGCAGCAACTAATCAGCTGTAATACAGGAAAGAGCCGCGCTGCAGATTAAAGGCAGCTCATGATCGACGCTTATATACGTTTGTACATGTCATCACTGTCAATGGAAAACCTTTAAAGTCATTTCATCTGAGGAAAGACGTTTAATGTTTGACTTCTCTTCAGAAGTTTGGTCGATGTGATAAAACAAGTTCAATATTATTTTGGGGACACAAGGTTTTTATGAGTGATTGAAGATTGATTTGTTTTGTCTTCATTTACTTGGATTTTCTGTTTTTTATAATTTGAATATTTTTATTTGTCTCTTTTCTTTTGTTCTGTTTTCTTCAGTCTGTGCTGTAAATCACTTTGGATCAACTGTGTTGTGTGTAAAGCGCAATATAATTAAAGTTTTGCTCTTTTGCTCTCACTGAGTCATGTAAACTAGTTTATGCAGGAGAACTGAAGGACTGGATGTTAACGCTGTGTCGTCTTACTGTCTGGACACCATCGTCAGGATGAGAGAAGAGGATAAAAATGGTAGATATGCTCATCTGAGTCAGTGAAGCTTAACGAGCAGCAGCAGCAGGTTTCACCTCTCAGGCTCTTACTGGTGGAGAATGAGTCCATCCCAACACCTGTACTGGTGGTATTTGCAAACAGTCAAGTAACTACTTGTATTTCCTGTACTGTCACAAAGCTCAAGAACCTGTTAAGACCTCAGAGTGGAGGTTCATAAAGTGATGCAAACTGACACATTTTTATATCAATGTGCTGTTATGAGGCTGTATTCAGGCAGCATGATGGACCAGTGCGTTTCAGCTGCAGGCGTTTTGGCTGCAGCAGCGTCGCATCGGACTGCGGCCTGAAAGTTGAGGCAGAATCAACTTTTGGAGAAACGCGACCCGACGTCACTGCGGCTGAAGTGACCGAAGGATTGTTTAACGGATGCTGCAGATAAACGTGCGTATTTATTGAACACAGGCTGAGTTTTACAGTCTACCCGGTAACTGATGAATCATCAGAAGCAGAGGGGGCGTTCACTGATAATCAGACATCTGGAAACCATGACAATCAGAGGACGGGAAGAGCTCAATCACGGAGACAGGACACGCACGCTAACATGTATTATTACTGTTCACGTGCGCTACAGAAAATATATTAATATGCATGAAGTTACACACAGATAGAAGCATGTAAAGACACAATCCTGCACACACCTGCTGCTCCAATAAAAAAGCATTAATGCAGATACAGACAGTATGGAAACAGTGAAGTAATTTCCCGTCTTGTCTGATGGTTAATAATCATAACGAGCCGTAGCAGGAGATCAGTTTCACAGACCAGGTCACATGATCACACACTCAAGACAAACCACTTTAACCACCAGCGACAATAAATACGCCGGAAACGTGGCGGTAAAACATGCAGATTTATCATAAAAGCTGCAGCTGTCGGACTGAATCTGAGTCACTTCATCATCTGTACTTCAGCTCTAATCAGATCACATCACCGCTAATGATTTCTGTACTGATCCCCCCCCCCCCCCCCATGTGCTGCTAAAATTAGATCAAACTTTATCGATTTGATCCCATGGAGGTTTGAGGTTTTATTGTATTATTTTAATGCAGAGTTGTTTTCAGTCTGAATGCAACCTTATTGTACTTTCTACTCCACTACATTTATTTGACAGCTTTAGTTACTTTTCAGATGAAGATTTGACACAATGGATAATATAACAAGCTTTTAAAATACAACACATTGTTAAAGATGAAACCAGTGGTTTCCAACCTTTTTGTCTTTTGACGTCTTACAAAAAGCAGTGTGTAGTCGGGGTCACATTTCACATGTCTATGAGTTGTTAACAGCTCCACCAAATAGTGATTTTTCCCTCTAAACTTCTCACATGCTTTCATTTCAATAAATGTTCAAATGATCCAATATTTCAGCAAAAATCAAAGATTAGAGAAAAAGTCCAAAAACTGAAAACAGATTTGTGTATCAGAACTTTGTTTTTTCTTCTTTCCTCTCCCATTAATCATCTCACCACCCCTCAGATTTATCTGCTGACCCTTTGGAGGGGCCCGACCCCTAGGTTGGGAACCACTGGACTAAACTAGCTAACTGTATATAAAGTAGTGTAAACTAGCTCCACCTCCAGCAGCTACAACAGTAACATGCTGCTCTAACACTGATGCTTCACTATTAATAATCTAATGATGTCATATATAATAATATATCAGTCAGAGGGACCAAACCACTACTTTTACTGCAATACTTTAACTACATCAAGCTCATAATACTTATGTACTTTTACTGCAATACTTTAACTACATCAAGCTCATAATACTTATGTACTTTTACTGCAATACTTTAACTACATCAAGCTCATAATACTTATGTACTTTTACTGCAATACTTTAACTACATCAAGCTCATAATACTTATGTACTTTTACTGCAATACTTTAACTACATCAAGCTCATAATACTTATGTACTTTTACTGCAATACTTTAACTACATCAAGCTCATAATACTTATGTACTTTTACTTAAATAAAAGATCTGAGTATTTCTTCCACTGCTGTCAACCACTGATGTTCAGTGTGTATTACTCATTCAAATACTACTTCTGCGTGTCATCACCATGACGACTACTACTACCTCCATTTCTAAAGTGACGACAGCAGCTACTAAACCTTACAACAACAACAACAACAACAACAACAACAACAACAACAACACTGGTATTGTTCCTGCAAGAAGAACTGTGGTGATTCAGAGTTTGACGGAGCAGCGTGGTGTGTTCAGGGTCATGAATCAGTCTGAAAACTTCAGTTACAATCAGTTCAAGTATGAACATGAAACAGCCGGAGATACAAGGTTTCCACCTGACAGCAGTAATGGACGCCAGACAGTAACACACACACACACACACACACACACACACACACACACACACACACACAGATGGAGATGTTCTTTACCTCGGCCTCAGGGAAACGAGACACACACTGCTGCTCATTTATGCGCGCACACACACACACACACACACGCAGAAGGCGTGATGACACACAGCATGTCTTATCTAAACAGAGGAAGAATTTGTAGGCCAAGAAATAACAGATGAGTCCTCTGGGGCAGAAACAGACAGACCAACAACACTCTATGCTATAAATAACTACATGTACTACTACTACTACTAATACTACTGTTAATACTACTACTATTCCCACCAATACGACTATAACTAGTGTAAGAAGATGAGACCACGTGCTGCACAAGTGTTCACAAGTTAGAGAGTCGAAAGACTGATTGTTGACTTAAAGGAATAGTTCAACATTCTGGGACATATGAGTGTGTGTGTGTGTGTGTGTGTGTGTGTGTGTGTGTGTGTGTGTTTTATACAGTGAAGTGTTGTCTTTTCATGTCATTCAGGTTTCTGTATTGTTGTGTTAAATGTGATTGTTGTGTTTTTGTGCAACCTTTATATATTTCCCTTGTTGTCGAGTTCACAGTGGACAGTTAAAAAAAAAAAAAAAAGGGTGAAAATCAACTCAGAGGAACCAAAGACATCGATGTTTTTATTCCATGTGTTCTTCTTCCCTGTCAAAACTTATCAACTACATTACCCACAATGCATTACCCTTTCCCCACTGCAGTTCAGCAAGGACACATTGCAATCTGTCACTCAGTCACTATTAAACAGGTTTAACTTTTGTTTTAAGTTAAACTAAAAAATGTTAACTTATCTTAAAGGTGAACATTTCCAGCCTCTATATTTATATTCTGGGGCTCTACTGGAATATCTTTGCATGAATTCCAGTTAAAAAACTCCTTATTGATCTTCTACTGGTCCTTTATGCAGCCCCTCAGTTCAGCCTCTGTCTGAAACAGGCCGTTTTAGCTCCTGTCTCTTTAAGGCCCCGCCTCCTGATGAGCCCACTCTGTTCTGATTGGTCAGCTTTCAGGAAGCTTCCTCCGGCTCCGGAGGCTACGTAAACAAACTATAGTAGCAGGATTTCACTTCTTTTTCTCCTTCTTTACTCCAAATGTCAACTTCTCAAATCCATCCGTACATGTTGGAGCTGAACAACACATGGAAACACCTTAGCAACCACCTTAGCAACCACCTTAACAACCACGGCTACAGAACAGACGGCTGTTTATGGGCATGTGTGACATCAGCTCATCATCAAGGCAGAAAAAAACATCACAAACGAAGCGTTGAGAGCAGGTTGAAGCCCTGACTTCTGACTTGCAGGCAGCATTTATACATATGTTCTCCTCAGGTTTTGGAACTTTGACCTTGTTTAACATCTGACATCAGAACAGGCAGAATATTTTTATGTTGAAACAACTAAATGTGTTTTTTTTTTCAAAACAGTGTAGAAGAAAAGTTGTTTATCTTCTGCAGACTGTGAATGTCTGTACAACATTTCATGACAATCCATCCAAAAAATGGTTAACACAGTTTACTCTGGACCCTGGTGTTGGACCTACAGATCAATATTCACCCCTAGAGCGATAATAAACACACACACACACACACACACACACACACACACACACACACACACATTCATTTATGGCTCGGTGCCAGAATTTTCAGTCGAACCAGCCGTTAATGACCAGTGAAGCGCTGACCACCAACGGACTGTTAATCAAATCAGAACTGACTCAAACAATAGACGACGCTTCTGCACACAACACCCCCCCCCACCCCACCCCACAAAACACACACACATACACACACATGCACACACGCACACATGCACACAGTTACCCTACAGTCTAATGAAACAAGATGGCTGCTGCTGTAGCATCAACACAGAGGTCATCGGGTGTGTGGAAGCTGTTGGGTTACAAAAATGAAAAGAACAAAAAGAAAAAGAGCCTGTTGGGGTGAAGAGGGTGGGGGCGGGGGGGGGGATGAAACCACACACACACACACACACACACACACACACACACACACACACTCAGTCTCTCTCTCTCTCTCTCTCTCTCTCTTTCGGGGTGTGTTTTGGGGCAGGTGTCGCCTCTTTCGCCAAACAGATGAAGGCGAAGATGGCGGCGAGTAAGATGGGAAGTTTTAACTTTTCTCGAGCAGATTAACTGTTAACAAAAAAAACAAAACAGTTTCAGGACACAAAATGGCCGCTGCGGATGACGCATTATCATGTACTATTGTCATGGTAACGCCATGAAAGGTAGGTGATCCCGTCGCTTCCTGAAGCCTGTTTGTATTTCTTTTGGTTTTCAGTTCTTCCTGGTGTTTTTCTGGGGATGCGTTCAGGATTAACGTCTACGTTTGACATGATTGTTTCTGTTCTTTGTTTTGGCGTCTCTCACTGTTGATGATTTGCTCCACACGTTGCTCTCAGAGGCATAAACGTCACCTTTTTATTCAGTTTTTCTTGACGCATTGAAACATCACAAAAAAAGAAAAGTAGAAATAACCGTTGTAGTTTAGTCTGTCAGACAGAAAGTATAAAACAAGTGAAAAATGTGCTGGTTGGGTGAAATTATGACACCAGATTAAACACAAATCAACTATTTTTCAAAAGTCAAGTGTAATTTTCTCAGTTGTAGCGCAAAGATCGAACATATTCTTCATTTTGTTCTTCTGGGAACCAGCAGTCGGAATCATCTCAAACAAGCAGAAATGTGTTTTTAATTTAAGAAAACTTAAAAAATAACAGACTGAGTGCATCACATTACTGTTAAAACTCATTATTAAAGATCCTCTCCAGACACGTATCTGCTTGGAACAATAATGTGTGTCTGATAAGGTTTTTCCGCAAAAAAGTATAATTAGCCTGCCGCTTTAAAATCCTTAAAATGACCTCTCCTCCTTCTCCCTCATTAAAAATTCCAGAATCTACGAATATGCAAATATAATCATGGCGGCGTGCAGCAGTGCAGCGGCGTCTCTGGTTCCCGGTTATGGCGTAAAGAGTGTAAAGGGATTCTTCTCTTAACGTGAGTTAAGTGTTGTGCAGATAACACGACCACGACCGGCGCAACTCAACCGAACTTCTTATCAACAACTCACCCGCCGCCTCACTTCCAGCGCCGCAGCTTAGAGCGGCGCCTAGCAGACTGCAGCTCTCCTGCGGCGGCGGACCGGCGTAGCAGACTACAACGGCTCAGAGGCGACGGGAAGCGGTGAGGAGTGCTGAAGCAGAAGGGCGGTTAGCGGGCTGGCCTGTTAGCTAAGCTAAAAGCTAACGTAACCAGGCCAACCGATCCGATGCGACTCAGACTCAGAGCGTCCTGACGGAAACTTTGCTAAACAGCAACATGCTGGACTCGACGGGTTGCTACTCGTCAGCGTAGATCGGACTCAGCTGTCGGAGGGAGACTCTGCGTATGATTATCTTTAAGTATAAACAGTTGGTTCCTTTAGATTTGTGACGTAGGAAATCCCACCTGACTGAATCGGTGTTTTTGAGACTGTACGCGGTACGCTGCAGCGTCGCGTCGCTTATTTCGCTCCTGACTTTAGAACATTAGAAAAACACCACATGGTTAAAAACTTGATTTTCATCGAATGGGTTTTAAAATCACACTGTGCAGGTTTAAATACCTGAATTATTGTCAAAATAATCATTAAAACTAACTAGAATATTTGTATTTTCTGAAGAAAATAGCAGGAAGCTGTTAGCTGCTGCTGACCAGTAATGACCACAAGGTGGAGCTACTGGTACCATGTTTTAATATGTTCAGCGTTTCCACCTGGGACACCCGTCCATAAAATATGAATACTTAAACACTTTTAGTTTTTTAGATTGCAACTTTAAAACATTCTTCCCATTTTAAATTTTAATACTTTACATCACATTTTAAATTATCTATCTATATATACAAAGTACTGAAAAATATACAGGAGAGAATAAAGTGTGAAGATAACAGCAGCAGCCTCAGCGTGCAGATTAAAGAACAGTAAATTCTTTTTTTTTTTTATTATTTTAATGCATCATGACCTCATCAGCCTTATGTAAACATGTAAACATGTAAACATGTAATTACACTGTGCCTGCTTGTGTTTGGTTGATTATTTACACTATTAGATAAATAACTGCTGCAGTTGAATTGACCTGTTTTTTTATCTCTGTCTGTCTTAAATTTAAAATAAAATATTTTAAAAACAGATATACAAATGAATTTTGAAGTGATTTGTATTGTAAAATTCTAATCACAGTGAATGATTGATTAAATTCAAGAAATTAATTTAAAAAAAAAACACAATTAAAAAAGTGAAACATGACTGTGATTGTTTTTAAATGACATCGTATCTATTTTTATTTTAAAAATTCTGTTCAATAACAGTGTATTTTATTTTTGTTCTCTTCTTTGGGATTTTACACCTGAAATGAATTTGTCTCATTTAACAAGTGAGATTATATGAATTAAATTAAATAAATAAATTTATATATATATATATATATATATATATATATATATATATATATATATATATATATATATATATATTAGTGCTTCCACAACAGCAATGTATTTTGCTCTTTTGTTCAAAGAACCAACAACAATAAAAGATGCGTAAAAAATATTAAAATTACAAACATAATATATTTAAAACTAATAAAAACACCAAACAAAGACAATAATATTAGTTTGTTTTTATGACCACATAAACTGTTTTTACATCCCAAGTTTAATTATTTTCTCCAACTATGAATCTGTTGGAAACATTCGGTTTTTAAAATTATTTACATTAAAATGCATCTCAAAGCCTGACTTCTTATTTTAATTATTATCTTTTTAATTCCTCGCGCTGCATTTAAAAACCACTTTGAGAATGAAAAATGTTTCACAGAATACAAATAAAGCTTCATGTTTACAGAAAACATTAAAAATGTGGCGACAGCTCTTTCTTAAACATTATTTATTTTTATTGATGCACGTGCAGCCTCGACTTTCTCACCTTTTATGTGTAATGTTTGTTTATTTTATAGATTATTTCAGATAAAAGGCACATTTTTGACAGAAAACAAAAGACTCACAAGGATTTATTTTTCTATTTAAGCCAGTTTTTGAGTTTTTTATGAAAAGAACTGTGTATATATTTTTTATTGCTTCCACATTTTAATGCTATTCTGCTTCTTTTTTTGTTAGAAGAACTTATTGTTTGTCCTGCAGGAATCAGATAATACTGCAGTAATTTCTAAGACAACATTGTTTGCTCGTCCAAAATTTAGGCAGAATTTTTCCTTGTTGAATAAATCACCTCAGGTTTGCTGAATTCTGTTGTAAATTACAATTATCATCGAGTGTAGAATGACCAAAAAGTTAATAGTCAATACTTGACGCCACACTTAAAATATCAGTAAAAGTAAGAAAGGTGACAATTTCACTAAATAATAATATTATAGTTAGATAAACCAGTAAAAATGATGAATTCAGGTAAACCTTTAGTGTTAAACTTCTGTAAAAAAGAAGCAACAGTGTGTGTACATGTATGTGTGTAAAAATGTCAAATATAATGTAAAAGTTGTGTAGTTATAAACAGAATCGGTAGTAAAATGATAAACTGAGCTCAAACTTCCGGTCAGATTTAAATTCGTCCAGACGTCATTCATCGAAACGCGTTCGACCAATCAGATCGCTCGGTTGAAACGTGGTCGTTGCATAAAACCTCGCTCAGGTTAAATTTAAGATTATTAAAGTGGAAACCAGTTTATTGACTCTGAAGAAACTGGAGAGGTCTGCTTCCTGGAGTCCAGCTGTCAATCAAACGTAGCGGGTGTGACATCATCTGTCAGCAGGTTAAATAAATAAATTTCTACAGTAGACGTTTAGTTTCTACTTACATGAAACAGTAACGTTCAGCACGTTCTCTGTGTGTTTGTGGTCATATTTTACATTACATACATTATAACGACAGAAAAACTGCAATCAGCTATTTTCATTTTATTATCAAAGCTTGAGGCCTTAAAAATGTTGTTTTTAAATCTTAATTTCAGATTTAAAAACACTTTCTCGCTTAATGCTGCAGTTATCAGTTTACAAATAAAACAAAATGACAATTCATCATAAATATTATGATGTTATCATGTGTAAAATATTTATAACAACATCTATACTGTCTCAAATGATCCAAAAGGTCAAAAATAGAAAATGAAAACAAGTAAATTAAGAGCAAAAGTACTGATTTAGAAGAAGTACTCAGATTCTTTACGTAAGTAAAAGTAAAAATACTGTAAAAAATACTCAAAATATTCAAAATATCATTTAAGTAAAAATAGAGAAAGTAGTAAAAGTACTCATTATGCAGACTGGCTTCTTTTATATTATTATAGTATATTATACTGTTTGTTTTTATCCCTATTTTAATATTGTAGTTCATCATATGGAGCCAAATTTGTTTTTTTTTTTATTATAATATTACACTTTGTTTATGTTGCACCTTTCACACACTGACTCTACGTGAAATTTAGACAAAAAAAAAATCAAAGAGCAGAAATTTTGAACAACAGTTAGAATATTAAAATATATTATATTTATGTCAAATCTTCATCTGAAAAGTAACTAAAGCTGTTTTAAATAAATGTAGTGGAGTAGAAAGTACAATAAGGTTCAGACTGAAAACAACTCTGCATTAAAATAATAACTTGAGTATTTCCATGTGATGCTACTTTATACTTCCACTCCACTACATTTCAGAGGGAAATAAAGTACAAATACCTCAAAATTGTAGTGAAGTACAGTAGTTGAGTAAGATCTTACAGTGTTATTATACATTGAACATTACGTCCATACTGCAATAAAGCATAAATAAGAGCATCATCATAGCCAAACATTTGTTTTTATCATTTGAAACAGTGTTTATGTTACTGTTGTATATTTCAGTGTTTCGATGTGTTTGACAGATTTATTTGTTGCAGCAGGTTTCAGCGTCTGCAGCTGCTGCAGTTTCTGTTTCTGTGTGTTTGTTTGTTTGTTTGATCACTCAGGTTTAGATTTTTTGAGGTTGTTTGCATGTCCTGCAAAAAACAAACAAACAAACAAAAAAAAACCCTGACACATGTAATAAAGTGCAGAAACCAGTCTGCTGTGTAACACACCAGTAGAGAGGAAACCGTCTCCCAGCGTCATGTCGCCCCCTGGATGCACAAACAGGAACTAACCTGCTGTTTAAACTGAGGAGCTGAAGTTTGTAGAGCTTCTCATGTTTTAGTTTTTTTTTTTAGGATCCTCATTAGCTACAGGAGCTTTTCTTTACATTATGACACATAACATAAACATAAATAAACAAGACAAATATTTAAACACACACACAAACAATACAATCATCAATATATCTGAAATGTAACGTCTTCATTTATAGAGAATATCCACCAGCGTTGGGTAACATTCCTTTATATACTTTTCTTTTACAGTTTACTTTGCAATTTTAATTAGCATAATAGCATAATTTAACCTGATTATATTATTGATTACTTTAGGATTATTAATCTCACTGCAGTATATTATTTATTTTACTTATCAAAACCAATCACAAGTTAGTTTCTACATTTCTTTTAATTAAAACACAAGTTAGATACAATCTGTTACCCAACCTGCTCTGTAATTAGTCATAATTATGAGCTAAAGAATCCTTATGTATGTTTACTCATCTATACATGTTCATACACACATAACTTACCAACTGATTACAATTTAAATAACATGATAATAATAATGTTGTTATTAATAAAGTCCTAATACAGAGTATTTGTTTATATAAATGTGACTCACCTTTACACTCATTCTTAACGATCACATTTGGAAAACGTGGAAAACGACTTCTCTCAGCTTTCGTAGCTGGTTTCAGATAAAACGACGTGTTTCAGTCCGTTAGACGCAGACAAGAGTCTCCACAACACAACCAGACTCTCAGAGTCCACAAGACCACAAGTTCAAATATACTTCCGTGTCTTGTCGTCCTGCATGTTTCTGTTTTCATGTTGTTGTTTTTTTAGATCTTTGAGCTGGTTTCTACTCTGAATGAACACACACACACACACACACACACACACACACACACACTGCTTTAATTATAGCAGTTAAAACAGTGTTTGATCAGCTACTGTCAGTAGTAATGAACATTTTTATTATCAGATGATGTTTGAAGCTGCACGAGGAGGAGAATATACACCAGAATCCATCAGAATAAGTTATTATCATTATTATTATTATTAAATGTGAGTGAGATTCACTCAGCAGCAAATTTCAATAAACAATTAACAACTGTTATTTATGAGACAAACAATAATGTCTTTTATTAAACTTTTCTCTAATGTTTCGCTTTTGTTCTTGTAAAATATGAAACTATTTTACCTCCACAGTGTTACATAATCAGCAGTGAAGTGGAAGTATATTTACTTACAGTACTTGTACAATTTGGAGATACTTGTATTTTATGCACATATTTCTATTTTCTGCTACTTTATACTTTCTAAACTACATTTAACTGATGGTTCTTTTACATGTTAATATTTTACAGGCAGCTGCAGCTCAGTTATTACGTGTGTGTGTGTGTGTGTCGTCTGCTAAATGAATGTTGTGTAACATATAAAACATACGATACAGTAAGATAGTGTATATATATGTATATTTGTATATATATACTGTAGTCATATAAAGTAGAGCTGTAATGATTAGTTTATTTTGATAATCATGTCAGTAATTTTTTAAGCAGAAACACCAAAGAATTGTTGGTTTCAGCTTCATGAATGTGACGGTTTTATGTTTTTCTTTTTTTCTTCCGTGACGGTAAATTAAATATCTGAGAGTCAAACAAGACATTTGAAGACGTCAGTTTGGGTTGTGGGAGATTATAACGGCCGTTTTTTTACTATGTTCTGATATTTTATGAATAATTGTCAATCATGAAAATAATCATCTGTAGTTAAAATTGACATTTAAATGCTGCTTACATGTTAATATATGAGTAATATATAATATATAAGAACTTAACACTGACTTTTGATACTTGTAGTACATTTTGCTGATAATACTTCATCAGTACTCATTTAAATGCACAACTTTGACTCGTGTAGATGGTCTGAATTACAGCTGATCCACAGTTTCTGCTTTTCTTCGTCTTATTTTGTAGTAAATTGATTATATTTGGATTTTTGGACATTTGATGACATCATCTTGAGCTCATGTAAAATCGTGTTTTTTCACTGTTTTCTGATGGTTTACAGACCAAAATAATCAGCAGATAACGACACTAAACGTTACTCTGAATATTATTAATAAACTGAGAAACGTCCAGTCGCTGCTCATGAAGACGAAGAAATAAAAAGCATCTTGTCTTCATCAGCTGACAAAACACACGACCACAGGAAACAACAACAACAACAACAACAAAGGATTCTGGGAACGTGTGTGTGTGTTGGATGTATAAAGCTATAATTTCTATAATAACTCCAAAACATGCACAGTCTTTAAATGTGGAGATTAATCCTGATGGTACAGATGTAATCCAGGACGTAAACATCATCCGACTCTGCAGGATCACCCGAAATGAGATTTACACCCAGAACGAAGAGTGTGTGTGTGTGTGTGTGTGTGTGTGTGTGTGTGTGTGTGTGTGTGTGTGTGTGTGTGTTTGGAGGGTAAATGGATCTTTGATTAAAAAAAAAACACAATAACGCCTCCTGTGATTCTTTCACCTCCTGTTTGGGGCCAAAATAATGAAAATACCAAAATATTCTGATAGGATGCCGAAGGCTCAACAAGCGTCTGTAATCTCATTACAACTAAGTCTGAAAATTGAACCTGCAGCGAGCGAGAGATGTTTTTCTATCTGCTGCGACTGTCTGAAACTTTTGGGGACATTTTATTATAATTATTATATTTATTGGTTGTAATATTTCCTCATCAACACTGACAGACACAAACTGGATCCTCCAGATCAAATCAACACCTGACAGCAACAATATGAGCTTCAACAAACTGCTATGAAGTGTTTTACATGATGTTTCTGGTTTTGTCTCCATCTGCAGTGATGGAAACGTCTTACAAAAAGCAGTGTGTAGTCGGGGTCACATTTCACATGTCTATGAGTTGTTAACAGCTCCACCAAATAGTGATTTTTCCCTCTAAACTTCTCACATGCTTTCATTTCAATAAATGTTCAAATGATCCAATATTTCAGCAAAAATCAAAGATTAGAGAAAAAGTCCAAAAACTGAAAACAGATTTGTGTATCAGAACTTTGTTTTTTCTTCTTTCCTCTCCCATTAATCATCTCACCACCCCTCAGATTTATCTGCTGACCCTTTGGAGGGGCCCGACCCCTAGGTTGGGAACCACTGGACTAAACTAGCTAACTGTATATAAAGTAGTGTAAACTAGCTCCACCTCCAGCAGCTACAACAGTAACATGCTGCTCTAACACTGATGCTTCACTATTAATAAACTCATCTGTCACATCGTCAATCAGTCAAATTAATCACCAACCAAGTAAAATACTAAAGCAAATAAACTTCACACACAGCTCAGTGCATTCGAAGTTATTTCAATAACTGAAACAGTTAGTCGACAATACGTTGATCGTCCTCTGTGATATTAAACTGACAAACGATGTCAGCTTGGAACTTAAAATCTCATCCAGACATGTTGAAGATATATAAAAATACTCTGCTTTGAATAATAATGCGTCTGATACGGTTTTTCAACAAAAAAAAAGTTCAATTACCTTATTAAAAATCCTCAAAATTCCATCTCCGAGTCTCTGAATATGTAAATATTGTTGATTTGTAAAGTTTTTCTGCTGGACATCAGATGTCTCGTCTTGCTCATACGTACACGTGTTAAAAGAAGAGAACAAACATCCAGCTGAAGGAACAAGAAGAGAAACATTGTTGATTGGAAGGAGACTTTAACGGACATTTTATAGACCAAACTTTTAATCAGGGATGAAGATAATAATGTGAGGTTTAATGCAGACGATCACATGATAGATATTAGCTGACGGGTCGACGGGATGTGTTACTCGTTAACTCATTTTAAAACGGCTTCGGTTTGAAAGTTTTCGTTAACTTTACGCTCCTGTGAAACCGGCGAGTATTTAAACACCTCCCGGTCAAACCTGCGGGGTTGTTGTGTTCACGAGGTTAATCTCAAAACTCACTTAATCCCATCAGCAATGCCAGGTGGGAGGGAGGAGTGATGTTACACACACACACACACACACACACACACACACACACACACACACACACACACGGTCTGCTTTACTAAACCTATCACTGTTTTTATGATTTAATTTCATTTTTTTAGTTGATTGTCGTGTTTTTTTCTTTGTAACTGTCACTTCTATGACTGAAAAGTGCTTTTTATCAGTAATAATGTTTTTAATGGTGTTACTGGTCAACGTGCACGTCTCCCAAACACAACCCTTCACGTCAAACAAGCTGTGGATGATCCAACTTCCTGTCAAGAGGAAAATAAACATTCAAGTTTGTGCAAGTGTGAACACTAAGTGAATGTCTCATGACAACACCAGCGCACGTTCACTGACACGCAGACAGGAGATGCATGTTGATGCATGTCTAAAAAAACCCACTATGATCAATATTTTTATAGTAACAGTTCATAGTAGTGATGAATCTACAGTGACTCTGCAGCTCCTCTCGGCTTTACGGAGCTTTAACGGCTGCAACTTTACTGTTCTGGTTCACTCTCAGCGTCTCATAGCGTCGTTTTCAGAGAAAAAGCCATAAAAAGCCGCTGTACACTACCTGCTCAGTTAGCTGTAGACTAGCTGGTGAACATAGTGGAGCATTTAGCAGCTAAAGAGCCAGATATTTCCCTCAGGAGTTGGTAGAGAGCAAAAACAGAGCTAAAAGAGAGTGAATATTGGACTTACATTCACCAGGTGGACAGAAACACGACTCCACATGAATGATAATGTTGCTCCGTAACTGCTGGATGTGGAAATAAGCAACTGTTTGCTGACAAGTTCAACATATCAACTTAAAAAGCTGATGATATGTCAGTGGACAAAACATCAGTTAACGCAGGTTTAAGCAGCACGTACGAGTGATTGAAGAGAATTTTTGTGGTATGAATGAAATGTTCAATACGCGTCATGAAGTCTGACTTTCTTCACAAGAGTTTAAATATGACACCAAATAAACTAAAACATCATATGTAATTAAGACAAATGTTTACTGACAGGTTGTTTTTTTTTTAGATGTGATGATGTTTATGTCATTAGTAGTAAACAGCTGTTCAGCATCATGTTGTGTTGCAGCTGACGGTGTAACATCACCTACTGGAGGCTGTAATATTCTCTCCTCTAATATCTGACTGTCACATGACGCCTCTCATATTAGTCACAGAGTGCTTTGCTTTAGAAAGACGTTTATTTTAATGTTGCTCCGTAACTGCTGGATGTTGGAAATAAGCAACAAGTTTGCTAACAGTTGATCTGAACTATAGTCAATGAATCAGAAATAAGGATTATAACATATAAACCTTCAGTCAGGTGATGAATCTGACAGGTGGATCAGGAAATCAATCAAGGCATTTGTTGCCCAAACTGTGTGTTATCTTTACTGTGTATATACTGTTTTATACTAACCAACCAGACGCCAACCAGACTGTGACTTATGAACGTGTCACATGTCTAGAAAGGACGGTCACATGTCAGGAGCCCAAATGAACCCTGAAGCTAATATGAAGCAACGTTACAGTCTTTTTAGTGCCAAAGTTCCTCTTTTTGTTACTATACTTCCACCTGCAGCTCAACAGGGAAACACTGTCAAGATACAAAGAGGGACTTTGATGCTAAAAAGACTGTAAATGTGTCAGATATCCACTTGATATGACTAACTCAGACTGATGAAGCTGAATAGAAGCTTCAACTTTTTAAATGCATGAACGCAGCTTCAACACCTGATTTAAAAAATCAGTGTGTGTCTTACCTGAGAGTCACACATCTGCATCTTCATCCTCGTTGTCCTCTTAAGGCGCCATCGGTTACTCCGGTTTGGTTTCTGTTTCCTGTCTGCCAGCCAATCAGAGCGCAGCAGCAGCAGCAGCAGCAGCAGCAGCTCCAGGGATGGGTCAGCCGGTTGGTGCCGTTCGGATCGTCGGTCCGGCAAACTCCCTCCGATGTGCTGCGGCTCCAACACGAAGGACTGAAGACACACACGGAGAGAGAGAGGGAGTCCAAACACAGACACCCTGCCCTGTCTCTCTCACACACACACACACACACACACACACACACACACACACACACACAGTAGCCCCTGGGAGTGTGTGTGTGTGTGTGTGTGTGTGTGTGTGTGCAGGGGGCTCCTCTGAAAAAAAAAAAAGATGAAGAAAGAAAGAAAGAGGCCCAGGATCGACTGCAGCGTGGAGAGGAATGTCTTAATGACTGTCTGTCTGTGTGTCTCACCTTACAGTCAAACACATTCTGCTCATTTAGACTCAGACTGTAAGAAAGAAGAGTGAGAATCACAGAAACACGGTGAAGCTGTGAGATTTAATAAGATGTTTCCTCAAAACGGTATTTAAATGCATAAATGTCTTCGCTTCAGATATAATCTGTTAAAGAGCTTTAAGGTGTTTTAACAACATCATCTTCATCAGTGAAAAGCTGCAGTTATGGAACAACTTAAAGGACACGTTTGGGTTTCTCTGAGTCTTAATGAAATCCTGACATATACGTGGAAATGAGTCTCGGTCGCCGTGACGATTCTTACTCTCCAACGCCAACAAATCATCCGTACGTTAAACCAGCAGATACGTGGTTTGATCATGTGACTCCAGATCGACTCACGGGAGCGTTTTCTAACCCGGCGCCTCTGTCAGCAGGACGTCATCACTTCTGGACGTCACATGATCAAACCGCGTATCAGCTCGTTGCATTAGGAGGACTTGTTGGTCGTATCTTACTCTCAAGATCTTCATGTTGGAATGAGTTCAACAAATGTTGTTTTTTTATATAAAGCAGCTAAATTAAAAGGTACTGCGTATTGTAAAATATCAGAATCAGCCTTAAAAAACTTATGTTATTATATGTAACTTAACTGTAACTGTAAAATCCCAGAAACATTAGAGAGAATCAGACTTATGGCTCTAAATTCAAGTTAATTGTAATTAAAGACTAACAGATGTGTTCAGACTGTATTCTGTGTTACAGCAGAAACAACTCTTATTATTTTACACTCTGCACATATTTTCAGTATTGTATAATATATAATATGTACCTTTATGTGTCTGAAATCAATTCTTAATATGTTGTATGGTATAAAATTTAATATATATATATATATATATATATATATATAAAGACATTGCGTTCAAAGTTGACATGATGGTGTGATGGTGGCGCTAAATGATATATATATATATATATATTTTAAAATGATTCCAATAAATCAGCATAAAATAATAAAAGTAACTCATGCAGTACAGTATGAGTGTGTGTGTGTGTGTGTGTGTGTGTGTGTGTTGGAACAGAGGGGGCGCCGTCGTTGCCGCCCCCAGTCCGACGAGGGAGACAGTTTGGAGGGCAGCCAGGACTGACCGGGGCCCTGAGACGTCCCAGAGAGTGACCTGGAGACCCGGCTGTCGCTCCGCATGAGCATCAAACACACACACACACACACACACACACACACACACACACACACACATATACACACACACACTCACACACACACACACACACACACACACACACACACATATACACACACACACTCACACACACACACATACAGGAGCCAATGGGGTTAGTCAACTGTGGCGATAAGTGTCTGTGTTTGTGTAGCTTCTGTGAGTGTGTCTGTGTGTGTGAGTGTGTGTGTGTGTGTGTGTGTGTGTGTGTGTGAGTGTGTGTGAGTGTGTGTGTGTGTGTGTGTGTGTGTGTGTGTGTGTGTGTAGGGGTGCAGTCGAAGGTAAAGGAAGCGCTTCTTGTTTCCTTACACTTGGCTCCCTCTCTTGGACTGAACACAGACGAGCAGACGGAGGTTTTAAGAGGAAGTTAAATTTACAGTTTAGTTCCGACGTCTGAGTGGAAAAGAAACCAAAAACCAGGCGGAAAAGTTCACCAACTCATCCAAACCCCAAACCAATCAGAGGTTTAAAAAACACCCTGAGTTTCTACAAATCTGTCACCTTCAGAGTTCAGCACCCTGACCTGAGTCTAGACTCCCATCAGGGTCAGGGGTCAGGGGTCAGGGTCAGGGGTCAGGGTCAGGGTCAGGGGTCAGGAGGATAAACAGAGTGTAGCTGGTGTGTTAGCAGCATTAATGGTGGGAGAAGTATTCAGATCCTTTACTTAAACCTGCATTGTGAGACTTTTGTCTCCCCCTTGTGGCAGTGAGAGTAATTACAAAAACACTGTTGAAACTTGTTTACGTCATACGCTCCTCCGTCGCTGCAGCTGTTAAACGGTGGATTAATTGTTTTGAGCGTCACACAACCGCTGTGAAATGACTCGTTTCACTGTCAGAATTTGACCCATTCGGTCCGATAACATTTGGAAAGTGTAGAAGAGTTGCTCTCAAGCTAGCACAACGCTAACTGGAAGTTAGCCGGCTCCCCATAGAGCATGCTCAGCGTGGGAACGTCAAACCTGACACCAGTTAAAAACCTGGTGTTGATTGGTTGAATCAGCAATGTAACGGACGTTCATTTATATATTTCATTTATTTATAAAAATACTCCATTACAAGTAAAAGTCCTGCATCAAAAATCCTCCTACAGTAAAAGTACATAAGTATTATGAGCTTGATGTAGTTAAAGTATTGCAGTAAAAGTACATCAGTATTATGAGCTTGATGTAGTTAAAGTATTGCAGTAGAAGTAGTGCATCAGCTCTGTCATCCTTCACACATGCTCATTCATAATTTCCTGCCTGGGTGTCAATTGAGACGTCAGCTGGTCACATCTGTCCAATAGCGCGCTGACACACCTGTTATAGTCAGCCTATCATCTTGTGTCTGTCTTTTTAAATATGATCTCTCTCTCTCTGCCTTCAGTGCGTTTTACGCTGCGTTGTGGCAGCTCGCCGCCTCCCCGTCGCTGCTCAGTCTCTGCAGATTCATCAACCTCATCAGTCTTATCAATCTCAGCAGAAGTCATCAGCCAGAGTCTGGACTCCATGAGGGGATTTATCTCACTGCTGCTGATGTCCTCCATTACCAAAATCTCAGCGCCAAAGACTTAATCATCAATATCTGTATAATAATCAATTATCTGCTTCATTCACTCGTCTCTCCTGACTGATATATTATTATATATGACATCATTAGATTATTAATAGTGAAGCATCAGTGTTAGAGCAGCATGTTACTGTTGTAGCTGCTGGAGGTGGAGCTAGTTTACACTACTTTATATACAGTTAGCTAGTTTAGTCCAGTGGTTCCCAACCTAGGGGTCGAGGCCCCTCCAAAGGGTCAGCAGATAAATCTGAGGGGTGGTGAGATGATTAATGGGAGAGGAAAGAAGAAAAAACAAAGTTCTGATACACAAATCTGTTTTCAGTTTTTGGACTTTTTCTCTAATCTTTGATTTTTGCTGAAATATTGGATCATTTGAACATTTATTGAAATGAAAGCATGTGAGAAGTTTAGAGGGAAAAATCACTATTTGGTGGAGCTGTTAACAACTCATAGACATGTGAAATGTGACCCCGACTACACACTGCTTTTTGTAAGACGTCAAAAGCCAAAAAGGTTGGAAACCACTGGTTTCATCTTTAACAATGTGTTGTATTTTAAAAGCTTGTTATATTATCCATTGTGTCAAATCTGCATCTGAAAAGTAACTAAAGCTGTCAAATAAATGTAGTGGAGTAGAAAGTACAATATTTCCCTCTGAAATGTAGAAAGTAGCATCACATGGAAATACTCAAGTAAAGTACAAGAACCTCTAAACTGTACGTAGAGAAACAGACTCAGGTTAGACGTTGGCTTGTTATAAACCTGATAAGCCGGCATGAGCTCAACCAGTGAGGCTGAGCTGGATGATAATATTATATCAAGATATTATCATGATGATGGTTCTTCTTCTTTTCTTTGGGATGAGACCAACCGGACCCTCATACAGGTCCTGTTCCCACCTGTAAACCCTGCTCACAGCCTGGATATGACTCAGGTTGATTCCTCCTGAACGTGTTGATTCATAGAGGATCCTGAATCCCTCTCCACCACGATCAGGTGGCGGTTCTCGGGGGGAGGGGGGGGTAATGTGTTGTTGTGTGTTTAGGTGGATACAGTCATTTGTTGGCATCCCTCACACACACACCCAGTACCTCACAGGGTCGTATTTTCAGCCTACTGCTCATTTGAAACTACAGTTTTGTTGCTTTTTTCAGTTTCTAATCCTTCCTGTCGCTGGTTTACAGAAGCTCTTCCACATTTAATCAAACTAAATCCATCAAATAAACCCAGACGTGCATGCTGTGAAGCTGAAAACAAGGCTGTCGTTTTCATAGTTTTTGACATTTTTGGATAAACACGAGGCTGCCAGACCTCAGCGGGAATCAAACCTTCGACCCTGGATTGTTAATGCCTCGCTCTTCCCGCTGAGATTAATAGAAACATCATTTTATCTGTGCACGTCGAAACTAACACGTACTGTAAGTGTGTTGCTTCCAATATGGACTCTCTGGATCCTCTGCTGTCACCAGAAATTGATAAAACGCACCTGTATTGATTAGTCCGACACCAACATGGCGACGCCACCCGATGGCCACAGCTGAAATGTCTCCAACAACATGTGATGTCTCGTGTTTGCAGGTTTTTAATAATCTTCAGTTCTGTTGCCAGACAAACTAAATCATATCAACCTAAACAGAAATTAAACAAGACAAACATTCAGCTTCTTATTTCAGGCGGCTCCGACCTTCAAACCGGCAATATTCAGATCACGTGATGGTTTTTCTGACCTCTAGGTCTTGTTTACCCCTTCTCTCCATCCCCTTACTCACACACACACACACACACACACACACACACACACACACACACACACACACACACACCATCCCCCTCTGAGCCCTGTGGCCGTTTGCTGTTGTATGAAAACACAACTAACCCCGCTGCTGTCTGAGTGTTCCCGCTAAACCAACCAACCAACCCATCTGTCCATCCATCCTCTCACAGTCAATACAGTACATATTGTTAATGGGAGAGATGTACGTCAACACACACACACACACACAGCTGATTTATTACACTGTACATGCAGACATTTGAAGCTCAAACACATATTGACCTCCACTTGATTTTTAAAAGAGAGATGCTCAGAGATTTTTTACTCTCTCGTTGCATTGCTGCAGTACGACCAGAACTAACATGGTTAGTTATTTAAAGAGGACATAATCTGCACATTTCCAGCTCTATATTTATATTCTGGGGCTCTACTGGAATATCTTTGCATGATTTACAGTTAAAAACTCCTTATTTATCTTCTACTGGTCCTTTATGCAGCCCCTCAGTTCAGCCTCTGTCTGAAACAGGCCGTTTTAGCTCCTGTCTCTTTAAGGCCCCGCCTCCTGATGAGCCCGCTCTGTTCTGATTGGTCAGCTTTCAGGAAGCTTCCTCCGGCTCCGGAGGCTACGTAAACAAACTATAGTAGCAGGATTTCACTTCTTTTTCTCCTTCTTCACTCCAAATGTCAACTTCAGCGTGAACAACACATGGAAACACCTTAGCAACCGCCTTAGCAACCGCCTTAGCAACCAAGGCTACAGAACGGACGGCCGTTTATGGTCATGCGTGACAAGCTGACGTCATCTCATCAGCAAGGTAGAAAAAAACGTCACAAACGAAGTTTTCAAAGGAAGTTGCAGCCCTGAGTTTTGACTTGCAGGCAGCATTTCGACATAGATTCATGTTTAACATCATAACAGGAAATAAATAACAGAAAACCACAAAAAGCTGAATATGTCCCTGTTTTTTTTCCAATACAAAACAAGATTTTATAGAAAAAACCTTTCTAATTATTCATATTTAAAACACTTATTTATGAAAGCGAGGTCCTGAATAAAGATTAATTTTGGTACTGGAACTGGAGAATAAAAAATCATCTGCTCCGCTCGCTGTGATGCAATCTGAGGTCAGGAGACATGTGAGAGGTCACAAGCAGTCAGGCTTCACTCTGATTTGTTTGTCACATAAAAAAAACATAACTGTATAAATATATAATGATTTCTATGTGATCTATTTGGAGCATATTTGCAGTTATCCACATATTTCAATCTGCAACATGATAAAAATCTAATTACTGGACCGCGGTAAGAAAAGGTGGAGAAATAAAGGATGAGATACCAAATAACTAATAAATTAATACACTTTTATCTCTAGTGGTTGCAGTAGCACTTCTTCAGCAGATGTAATAAAACATTCAGTTGTAAAAAATGTCAATAAAAACAACAAGAACATCATCCAAACAAGAATTATCGTGAAATCAACAAACAAAAACAAGAAATTGTAGCAATGACAAGATCAAATACTGGAGTCAGTGTTCAAAAAAAACCACACACACACACACACACACACACACACACACACACACACACACACGCTCTGCATTGTTAATGGGAGAGGAGCACTCTGTGTTTGACTGTGGGTAAGCGAGGAGGCGGCCACACGTCAAACAGCATCAACATCAAACTCGGCCAAGTTCAAGTTCGGCTCGACGTCGCCGCCCTGCTGCTGCTGCTGCTGCTGCTGCAAACTGCACCTCATCTGACCTGAGTCCGCCCTCGGAACCTGGCTGTGACCTTTGACCTCCGACACACACACACACACACAGAGTGACGAGAGAAGAAGAAGAGTCAGTCAGTTTGAGGTGAATAATGTGTATGAAGAATGTTTTCAATGAATGAAATGAATACTACTCTGTTGTCTTTTCATTTAGGGTTTTTTTAGCCTGTTCTGTAAAAGCTCTAATTAGTTGCCATGGTGATGTAAAGATAATTAGCTGCACTTAGAAGTCTTATATTCTGACCCAAATTAATGATTGTTGAAATTTCCATCTTAAAACAATATTCATGTGCCAGATATAGACTGAAAATGTCATGAATCAATGTTTTGCTTCCTGATATTCATGCGTCTGTGCTGTAAAAGATGAAGGATCAACTCCAAAAACTTCTAAATTTCATCTTTCAGACTGTTATCATTCATGTGGAGTCGTGTTTCTGTCCACCTGGTGAATGTGAGTCCAATATTCACTCTCTTTTAGCTCTGTTTTTGTTCTCCACCAACTCCTGAGAGGAAATATCTGGCTCTTTAGCTGCTAAATGCTCCACTATGTTCACCAGCTAGTCTACAGCTAACTGCAGGAGGAAGAGGAGGAGGAGGAGGAGGAAGCCTGGACGTTCAGCATCATTATTTACTGTATTTCATATGTTGAACTTGTCTGACCTTTAATTTAACAGCTAAAAAAAAGACACATATTTAAATGAAGAATTTATTTTATTAGAATTTAAATTATATTTATTTGATTAATAGTTCAAATAGCTAATTTAGTTGGATTGTGCTGCGATTTTGACCTCACAAGTTGTTTAAAATACTTGCTGTGTACAACAATTAACACGCCCAATAATCAATCAAACCTGCATTAACTGATTGTTTCTGCTGAAAACTAGTGGATAAAACAAGCAGTGACCACAACACTGACATATGATCACCTTTTAAGTTGATATGTTGAACTTGTTTCCACATCCAGCAGTTACGGAGCAACATCAACCTCACATTGATAATGTCAATAATTACTTGTGGGGTTCCTCAGGGTTCTATTTTTGGTCCTTTATAGTTTCAATCTGGTTAAAGCTGCTTATATTTATGTTTTTTGTCCACTTTTTTGCTGCAAAATAGTCTGTCGACATAACTTCTCTCACATTACCTGCTTAAAAAGTAGCTGTGGCTAACATGTTAGCAAATAGCTGCCTACTTCACATCCAGCAGTTACGGAGCAACATTATCATTGATGTGGAGTCGTGTTTCTGTCCACCTGGTGAATGTAAGTCCAATATTCACTCTCTTTTAGCTCTGTTTTTACTCTCCACCAACTCCTGAGGGAAATATCTGGCTCTTTAGCTGCTAAATGCTCCACTATGTTCACCAGCTAGTCTACAGCTAACTGTGTCTGTTTGCCGTTTGGTGCTGAGCAGATAGTGTACAGTGGATTTTTTCTCTGAAAACGACACTATGAGACACTGAGAGTGAACCAGAACAGTAAAGTTGCAGCCGGACAGAATAAAAACAATGAGCTGAAACTCACTATAAAGCTCCGTAAAGCCGAGAGGAGCTGCAGAGTCTCTGTAGGTTCATCACTACGAGCCACAACCAACACATTACACACTGACAGTGAACACAGTGTTTGTATAAAATTATACTTTAATCAGATTAAAACTGCAAAAGTGTCAATCAGTGAGAAAACAGAAAGTGGGACTGAGAAGATGTGAGTTTATCATCATAAAACCAGAGATTTTCTGTTCTGTTTGCAGAGATAAAGATGTAGATGTGAAGTGTGTGTGTGTGTGTGTGTGTGAGTGTGTGTGTGTGTGTGTGTGTTGTTAGTAGGATGTTGGATCCAAACACACACACATCATCTCCATGATTACAACTCTGATTCCAAGTGTTTCTATTTGAACTCGGTGGATTAGGTCGCTGACTTTAATGTTCCCGCAGGGCTCAGTGTGTGTGTGTGTGTGTGTGTGTGTGTGTGTGTGTGTGTGTGTGTGTGTGTGTGTGTGTTGGATTAGTCTCTATTTGAAGTGTGAGGTCTGATCTAATCTGCAGGTCGCTGTAAACAGATGCAGTGATCCTGCCGGTCTGAACACAGTGTTCACTGCCAGCGTTACATAACACACACACACACACACACACACACACACACACACACACACACACACACACACACACACACACACAGATCATCACAGAGATTTGATTCAGTTTAACACAACTAACTGACACTTTGACTAAGCATGGTGATAATAATGATAAATATTTATACATCACTCCATTGGACGATCCAGGTGTCAGTGAGGTCACAGGCTCCGCCCCTCGGTTTTCTGCTCCAGTTAGCACTGCCGAGACCAGACGCTGTGACCTCAGTTGACCTCTGACATCATCGACATGCTGACCTCAATGACATCGCAGTGCAGTGCAGTCATAGTAACGCATAACATCTTTAATATTTGCTCAGTTTATTATGTATTTATTTACTTTTTCACACAAACAGGTTTCAGTGATGTAGAAGTCGGAAGCTTAAAGAAATGAGCTGTGAATCTTGGAATACTGAGGAATAATGAGGAATACTTAGGAATACTGAGGAATACTTAGGAATACTGAGGAATACTTAGGAATACTGAGGAATACTGAGGAATACATATATAATCTCTTACATTTATATACACTTAAATCATTCTACTTCCTCTACCTTTGCATGTTTTTCAGGTTAAAAGAAATGAATAGAAAGAATTAATAAAAGGTGGTGTGTGTTAAGAGAAAGTTATGGAAATGCAATAATCAGCGTCACACACACATTTACGTTAAAACAGTAACGTTACTGAACAACAGTTTTAGTCACTTCAGATGTTTAGATCCATGATGCAGCAGCATCAGGGGAGGCGTCTGATCATCTGCAGCCAGAGTCATAAAGATCCATCTTCAGTCTCTGATCTGAACATCACGGAGTCAGTCTGGGATTAACATGAAGAGACAGAAGCAGCAGAAGAAGAAGAACTGAGGCGACTTCTCCAACATGCAGGAACAACCGACCTGCCGAGAACCTGAAACACTGTTTTAAAGACAAAGCTGCTCACTTTACTTTTACTGTCTGTCTATATGTTTATGTATATTTGTGTGTGTGAAATAGTTTTAGTAGCTTGTTTATTATTTATTAACTCATTTATATATTTTTCCTGTATATGAAATGTTGTCTTTTAATGGCTGCAGCATGCGGGTGAAGAGCCCGAGACAAATGTCCTACTCTGTGGGACGATAAAGTTAATCTTAATCTGATACTGGATGTAATCAGATTGACTTCCAGAGACGAATTGTGCATCTGTGTGAAAGTATGTGTATGTGTGTACTTGTTTCTGATTGGACGATGAGCGGAGCAGCTGTTTCCTCTGACTTCCTCTCATCAGGTTAAAGGACAGGTTCACAATTTTTAAACCAACAGTCAGGAGCTGCTCTGTAATTGTTCCTCCTGTTCATACTGACCATTAAAATGTATTTACAAGTTTATCTGAAGCTAATATGAAGCTTCAGCGTCCAGATGAGTCAAATCAAGTAGATATCTTTCAACGTTACAGTCTTTTTAGTGCCAAAGTGCCTCTTTTTGTTACTATACTTCCACCTGCAGCTCAACAGGGAAACACAAAGACTGTAAATGTGTCAGATATCCACTTGATATGACTAACTCAGACTGCTGAAGCTGAATAGAAGCTTCACACAGACTTTTAAATGCATTATTGTGGATTTTATCCTCCATCACTTCCATTGAAAACACATTTGAAGGATCCTACAGGGAGGAAAACCTCTTTCACTGCTCATATAGACACCTGACTGCTGGTTTAAGACACTTGAAACATTGTGAACCTGTTCTTTAATGTGGGTGGTTGGAGCTGAGCCGTTGCTGCGGTGACGGCGGCGGCGGCCTCCACAGTGTGAAGCGACTGTGTCAGACTGACCCAGAAAGCTGAGACGCAGCACAGATCTCATTCATTTTCTGGGGATTTTCATCGCAGATTACAAAAGGCTCTACCCCATTTGTTTTGTAACAAGCATGTGAAGTCAACACTAATACAAACGCCCCGACTCTGAACTTCAAAATGCCAGGGGGACCTTTTTAGAGGCTTAGGGCCGTTGAGCACATCCGACGCTCGGGGAGCAGAAGCCCCCGCTAAGCTCCGAGGGCAAAGTACTTCTTTAATTGTTTGTTCAAAATCTCCTCCGAAAGCCACAGAACAAAAAAAAAAAAAAAAAAAAAAAAAAATGGAGGATGGATTATCGCTTGTTGGAGGGGAAATGAAATTCTTCAGACGAGGCACTTAAACAGGTTTCAGGATGAAGGAAAGGAGCTGATGTTTGAGTGTGTGTGTGTGTGTGTGTGTGTGTGTGTGTGTTGAGGGAAATATGCAGATATATACAACTTGTTAGATAATGAGTTTGTTTGTTTGTTTGCTCTGATCTCGAAAAACTTGGTTGAATTTCTTTTCACGCAGAAAAAAAATGAATCAGATGTAAAGACAGGAAGTAGTCGGTCACATGGAGGTCGGATCACGTTCCCGCCACAAGCTACAGGATTCATTTATGACCAGACTGAGACCACTTCCTGTTCATCAGGTAAACTGAAGTCTTTAAGGTCCACTTACCAACTCTCCACCACATCAGAGGTCCAGTAACGATGCGTTACATGATGATATCTCTGTGTTAATGTGAGATGTGACTCCTTAAAGTTGAGGATAGTGATCAGGTGAGAGTTCACTGTTGAAAATGTTTGATTTTAAAGGGTTAGTTAGTCATAAACCGGAACTTCAACATCTGACAACAACCTGCTGACTGTGACGATGATGTCGTCATGGCGACGTGTCACTCAGAAACAGTTGTGGTTAAATTTGGTTTCTGGTTTGGATTTAATTGTTCTTCAGCCTGGATCCAGACCAGAGTCCACCTGTAGGCTTTATTCAGAACTCAGTATATAATATGTGCTACACACTCATAGTAATGTGCAGTATGAAACTGTTATATCGGTTTAATTTGCAGTATTCCAGTCCAGACTCAGCCGGTTTCCTGGTTTGGAAAGTGGAAAACATTGGAGCAAATTTCCAAACAGATGTTATTTGGATAAACTGACCACATGTTGATAATCTAACTGGTTACATTCTCACCTGAAAACACAATAAAAACATAATAACAGCTTTCAGCTTCGCTCCACATCTCTGCTGCTGTCTGTCTAAAAATGCTTTGCATTGTGGGACACAGTAGATGAGGGAGACGGTCGGATTCATACTGTAAGACATCCGGGTATTGTTGACATGCTACATTCTGGTCAGATCAGCACGACTGCTGGTACAGCTGGTGGTTCTGGATGCAGCCTGTGTGAGGTTGTTCTGGTCCAATCAGATCGCTGCGTTCAGATCCGCTCACACAACCAGAGTCTCATGTTGGACTGAACAACGAAGGTTTGAAAACAGCCTAAAAGTGTCCTGAGTGACACCGGAGGATCAGCTCGGACGTGTTGAATCGTAGCATCACACCACACGGCCATAAGTATGTGGACAGTTAAACATTACAGCCACATGTGATGGTTAAACATCTCGTTGTAAAACCATTAATCTGCCCACTGATGAAGTTTCCAATTTATCATTTTTGAATCTTGAAGCTCAATTTAAAAAGTCGGTTTTGCAAAACGTTGAATGAGGAAGGAAAAGCCTTCAGTGTGACTGGAACACTAAATGTTCTGGTTTGTCACATTTTGGGAAGAAAACCTGTGAACATCCACGTCGTTATGTGACTGAACTCCTGAGAAAAGTGTGAACTTGATCTTCTTCTCCTGCTCAGAACAAACCCAGTTACTGATGAGTACTGGACCAGGAAATAAAAAAAAGAGGAGAACTTGGGCCCATTAGTGGTTTTTGGAGACTAGGCGGTCCTCCAGTATCGGGGTCAGGAGTCTGTTGGCCTCCTAACACGTTACGACTCTGCTGGACTCGCAGCTGTCTCCTCACCTCAGCCTCACTCGGCGGCGGCGGCGGCGGCCTGCAGCGCCGCTCATTCATTTGAATATTTTCTGGGGCTGATGAGGATGTGAGGGCAGCGGACTGTCGGCCAAAAGAATGACATGATTGTAGGGGGACAAAATAATGACCAGACGCTGCTAAAGTTGCTAAAGTGTGTCATCTATTATTATTATGCAAGCGGAGCAGCATGTGGCTGAAACAGAAACAAGAGAAGGAACGTCGTCGGGTTCATGACGTTTGCCAAAAGTGTTTCCTGTTTTCAAACGTGCTTTCAATGGAAGCGACGGAGGCCGAAACCCACAAAAATACATTTAAAAGTCTGTGTGAAGCTTCACATCAGTGGATATCTGACACATTTACAGTCTTTGTGTTTCCCTGTTGAGCTGCAGGTGGAAGTATAGTAACAAAAAGAGGAACTTTGCCACTAAAAAGACTGTAACGTTGAAAGATATCTACTTGATTTGACTCATTTGTTGTTTTAAGACAGACTTTACTGTGTGTTCACTCTGATGTGTGGCATTTAATGTCATTTGTAGAATTTAAACTCAAAGATTGTTCGTTATCGTGAGGGAATAAAGTCTTATTTTGTAGAGGAGAACATTAAAAATCACCAGTAATGATGCATTTTCAGTTTCTTTCTTCACATCACTGAACCACAAACAAAACAAAAAGACCTGAAACTGTTTTTCTATGACGTCGTCGTTCAGCAGGTGACGAACGAGACACACAAACAATCTCAAGGATGAGAAAAAAAAACTGAGGAGCAACTTTTCATGAGCTGTTTTTTTAATAACCAAATCCCAGTTTCTCTTTAAATAAACATACATGGAAGATGTTCTTTATTCTACTGTTCTGCAACACTCGGCTCTGTTCAGATTAAAATATAAATAAAAAAAAATCCCAGTAGAATACATGGAATGTTTTTTTATTATGAAAATCATTAAATGTCGCCTCCATGTTTCATCTTTACAGACTAAAACACTCTGAATATCCAACTTTTACCCCAAAAATCCTTTAAATTTGACTTGATGAGATTAAAAAAAAAACTGTTTTTGCAGATGATATAAAGGAGACAAACGATGTTTCCTGATTTGTAAATACTTCTTTTTTTTTTGTCTTTTCTTTCAACGAGAGGATTCAGTGTCAGCAGGAGACTCACTGTGAGCTGCAGGTGTTTCATCTGCAACCGTCGTGATAACTGAGTAACTTTTTCATAAACAAAACAAAATAAAAATAAAAAAAAGTGGTCCCAGTTTCTCAAATATGAACATTTGTGACATTTTTTTTCTTTTCTTATATGACAGTAAAGTAAATATCTGTCAGGAAGTGTGTTGTGTTGTATCTCCAATAACAGCTGTTAGACGTCTGTCACCTCTGACCTTTGACCTCCTGACTACAGTCAATCACTCTGGTTATGAACACAGCCTGAAATTTAAAGTGTAAAAGATGGATTTTCACTTCCTCTCACTGGGAATGTTGTTCGGCCACATAAAGTCATGTGACTAAATAAAGTTCGAACACGCTGCTTTCTTTCTTTCTTTCTTTCTCTCTTTCTTTCTTTCTTTCTCTCTCTCTCTTTCTTTCTTTCTTTCTTTCTTTCTCTCTTTCTTTCTTTCTTTCTTTCTTTAATAAAAAACAAACTCTAATCTTTCAGATCCACCTGCAGTCACCCTGTTGGTCCCCTCATCATCAGTAAACACCTCCTCTTCCTCTCTGTTTGGCTCTCGCTACAACATTTAACAGTCCGGAGAATCTGCTTCCTCCTCTGACATCATCATCAGGCGGCCATGACACAGGAAGTAAATGTTGTCGTCGTCCAGCCGGGACAGGAAATGAACGTCATGTATCTGAACGGAGGCGTAACTGATGACCTCACGCTTTCAAGTATTTGTAAAAAGGTCCAGAAGTTCTCGCCGCGGCGCCGCTCCGTCAGGGTCGGTACTGTCTGTACTGTGACTGTGGCGCCAGAGGGTTGCTGCTTCCGAACCGGAGCGGCGGCGCCGTCGACCCTCCGAAGGCAGTTCTGTAGCTCTGAGAGGAAGGCATCCCGGCCCCGCCCACACCCAGTCCGTACCCGGCCCCCAGTCCCTGCACGCCCAGTCCCAGCCCGCCGCCCGGCCTCGCCAGACCCTGACTCAGCATCCCCGTGTAGGGAGACGCCCCGTAGGCGAGTCCCAGGCCGCCGTACGGCCTGTGGGTGTGGTGTCCCGGAGCGGGGAGGACCAGCGGCTGAGCGTTCCTCCCCGGCGTGTTGAAGGAGAACTCGGGAGGAGGACTGCTGGGTTTGGAGGGCGTGGAGGTCAGCGGGTCCATCTCTCCTCCGGAGGACAACAGCAGAGGAGGCAGAGAGGAGGAGGAGGAGAGGGCGGCGGCGTAGCCTTCGGCGGGGCCCAGAGGGAGACCGGAGGAGGAAGAGGAGGAGGAGGAGGAGGGGGAGAGGGCGCCGGTCAGCAGCGGTCGGGTCCAGTCATCTTTAAAGATCTGGACGGTCAGCGTGGAGACCAGCGGCAGCAGCCGGTTGGTGACGTGAGCCAGAACCAGCTGCTCGTTAGCGTCACGGCGGATACGGACGTGGGCGGAGCCAGCCTGAGACAGAAGACACAACATATGATAAATAAATAAATAAACACACAGAACTGACGTCTGTTCACTCTGTCAAGATATTTTCTGCCAAATTATGTTTTTCTCTCAACTTTTATTCTCTGATTGTCTTGTTTTTATTCTGTTTTATTTCTTTTTGTCTTTACTGTCAGTAATATTTTAAATTGCTGCTGTTTCTCCTGCTAAAAATAAAAAGAATGAAATAATTACAAAGAGCTTTACAAAAAAAAAAGACATAAAACAACAGAGAAGACAGATGCTGAACTTCTTAAAACAATGACTCTGAATGATTAATTGATTATTAAAACAGTTGGTGATTAATTTCATGAATATTTGCAGGTTTATGAACAAGATTCTGTGAGTTTAAAATCAGGATTTAAGAAGCGTCAGCATCTCTTCCTGGAAGTGTTTGCTGTTATAAAATAACAGAATAAATCATCTTTATGTTTCTAAATGACTGATATTTGATTTTATAACATTTTATTTCTGCTCACTGATGTTTTGTCTTCATGAACTTCAAATAACACTAAACAGCAGGTTAAATAAAATAACCTGAAACGCTTTTAATGTCTAATTCTGAGCTCATTCAAATAGTGGAGTCAGTGTTCAAAAAGGCCACACACACACACACACACACACACACACACACACACACACACACACACACACACACACACACACACACACACACACACACAGAGCGGTCCCCCCGTGGGGCAGAAGTGCAGTCAGAGGGTCAAATCAGTTTGGACAGCTGTTCTGTTAGCAGTGGGCCAACAACCAACAGTTGTGTAACTGCAGCAACATCACTGACAACAACAACAACAACAACAACAACAACAACGAGGAGGACAACGAGAGGAGCAGCAGCATCGATCCAACAGAAATAAAAACAAACAATAAAAAGCAGCTTCAGGCCTGAAAGCGAGAGGACGGTGCTCCACCTAGAGGCAGCAGGAAGTACTACACACACACACACACACACACACACACACACACACACACACACACACACATTTACAGTCTTTGTGTGTCCCTGTTGAGCTGCAGGTGGAAGTATAGTAACAAAAAGAGGGACTTTGGCACTAAAAAGACTGTAACGTTGAGAGATATCTACTTGATTTGACTCATTCGGACGCTGAAGCTTCGTATGTTGTTATAAAAATATTGATAATATGTCACTGTATGACACACGTGCAGAACAAGAACTAAAAGGTCAGAGGTCATGTGAGTCAGTCCAGTTAAATAAACTATAATCAATCATCAGTATTTCATGTGTTTCTGTGAAAACACAGACAGATGTTTTAACGCGTGACCTCAGACGCCCCGACGGACAGCTGAGCTTGTTTGCCGTCGCTACGACAACGTGCATCACAGACGACGACGAGGAGAATAAGTGTCCCCCCCCCCCCCCAAAAAAAAAACTGGAGAGAAAGAGAAGGAAAGAGAGAGAGAGAGAGAGAGAGAGAATATCTCCGCATGAATGACTTGTTCCTTCTTCTCGTCTGGGTGAACAAATCCCTGCAATGACAGAGAGGGATGAACGAGACGAAGGAGGAGGAGGAGGAGGAGGAGGAGGAGAGAAAACTAGAAACAAACACAGAGACGAGCAAAACAAACAAACAGGAGGAGAGAAGAAGAAGAGGAGGAGGAGGAGGGAGGAGGGAGGACTGAGGAAGAGGAAGAGGAAGTTTGTGGATGAGAGACGTACCAGAGAGCCGAAGCCGACGGTCCAGAAGTGCTCGTTACGAACCTCCAGCACTCCGTCCAGAGTCGACACCTGATTGGACGACAAAGAGGAACCAATAAGAATCCAGCTGTCACATGGTGATTATTTATTTATTCATGAGTCAAATCAGTTTATGACCTTTCACACAGAGATTTATATTCTGTATTATTAGTTTCTGACTTTAATTTCACTTATAATCAATATTTACATTAAATTACATTCTCTCTCTCTTTAATCCTGCAGGAGACACGATCATATAAACACAACTTTATAAAGATTAAGACAGATTAATCTTAATCTGCTTTCATATGTTGTATTATGATAAATAGTTGTTGGGCTGCGATTAATAAATATTAGTTGTTTGGTGATCAATGTTTCCCAAAACCCAACATGACGTCATCAAACGTCTTATTTTTGTCCACAACACAAAGATCTTCAGTTTACTGTCATAAACTAAAGAAATATTCACATTTAAGAAGCTGCAATCAGAGAATTTACATATTTTTTCTTTAAAAAAAAAAGACTTAAAACAATTAATCAATTAATAGACTAATTGTTGCAAACCTGATGAAGTTTCATGTTGCTTTTATCTGTTTTATTTCATGTATTTATTTCCTTATTTCATGTTTTATAGATGAATAAACTGAACTATAGAGGAGACTAAAGTCTGAATATTTCAGAATTTCACTGTAAGCAATAATTAATTTATATCAATTAAAACCAGTCAGCTGAAGAATCTGTAAACTGATTTATTTTCATCATCTGTAACAGACGTATAAATAATCATATAAAGCTGAAGTTTAGAGCAGATTCTTCAGGATGAATTAAACTTTGTGTATATTAACTTTATATTCCTTCATTTTATTGTCTTTTTCTATTCTGATTTAAAATATTTTAATATTTGTTGATACATTAGGCTACAGCTGTGTTGTAAAAAACAGGAAAAACACATTTACTGTAGTACAATAATAATATAACAAGTATTTAAGATTACGGTTTATTTCTGATATATTTGATAGTAAATATGTAGATGCTACGTCTTTCCTTGTACATATGTGATCCTGTATGAATAACGACAGTAAAACAGCTTTTATATTAATTATGGATTCATATTAAAGACTTAAAATCTTTTCCAGCTTTACAGATTTTCATCAGAAATATTTTTTTCAACATTTTACATTTTAAAGCTCTAATCTGTAATTATTCCACATTAAAATGTCTAAAAACAACTAGACCTGTGTTATATATGTTGTTGAGTTGTGTATTTTCAAACTCAGAGAAATCTGTAATTTAATCAAAGTAACGGACCGTTTCATTTGGTCGCCTGTCGATGACGTCATACCTCCTCTACCAAAGAGTAAACACGCACCAGATGCATACGGCGGCGCTGTGTTTGTCCGCTACAATGGCGTCTACCAAAGAGTAACTTACACACATACAAGATAATACATCGGCGTTGTGGTTGTTCCACACAAACTGTTATAAATGGACTTTTATTCAGTTTTAAGACACATTTTCATGATAAATTTAGGTGGTTTTTAACTATATCTTTTAGCCGGAAGAAGGATTTTAGTCATTGGACGTCTGGATCTTAAGTTATCAGAGAAATAAACTGGACAAACGTTAGCAGCAGCTCGGCTAACAGCCCCTCCAGGAAGTCCGATGGTCACCAAACATCGTCGGAGAAACACTGATTTTTTAGGTAAAACAGCTTTAATTAATATTAGTCTTTTGTTATTGTTTTGATTGAGACGCCTAGCAGCTGAAATGACATGTTGTGTGTTTAACTGAAATCTGAAACTGTTGAACTGAACCAACAGGAAACACTGAGTCTCACCTCTCTGAGCAATTTGTCCAGCTGGCCGATGATGTGTGAAGGCGTCGTCTGTGGACAGGAAACATAAAATAAGTAAAAAAATAAATAAAAAAAATCAAATGCTACCTAAAGTGTCCTGACGTAGGAATGTGAATACAGTTGGTTTTTACCTGCAGCAGCACTTTACCGCTGTAAACACTCATGGGATACATGGTGCCGAAGGTCATGAGAGCGATGGCGACCGCCGACGCCGTGTCCACCGCGTTGTAGTTACTGAACACGGAAAGTAAACAGAGGAAATTATAAAAGTATTGAATATCTAAGACAGATATTAAATAAACACAAAACAAAACACAAAGGATTTTAAAAGTGTAAAATATGATTTATTAGATTAAACAGCAAAATAAAACTACAGTTAAATTCTTTTATTTTGTCAACAAACCTCATGTTTGTTTCAGTCAAACCAACAATGAACTCATCCCACTAACGATCCTCTAAAAGCCTGACATCTGCATAATTATGGTAAAATATGTTGAACAGAAGAAGCCCCAGGACGGACCCTTGAGGAACTCCAAAAGTCATTATTGTTATTATCCTGCTTTTATGCCGTTTTGCCATCAATTTAAAATAAACTGACTCATTTCCTGTCTTGTTCTTTCCATCATTTATAGTCCAGATAAAGATCAGGACAGCGGGAATTTCCAGCAGTAAATGGAAATGTGACATCACCAAAAAAACCCAAAAAACCCCAAAGACAGCAAACAGCTCTGGTTAGACGGAGCTGCACGCTGGTGAGTTTGTGTGATTGAAGCAGCGACTGAGACGTTAATCCTTACTTGATTTCTATGAGCATGTAGGTGATGCAGAGGGAAAGAGCTCCCGCCATGTTGATCAGGACAAACGGGTTCATACGAGGCAGCAGGACGCTGCTGAGACCTGGAATGATGCCGCACAAACTGGAGACACACACACACACACACACACAAACACACACAAACAAACAAACAAAACAAAAAGAGGATTAGTACGCATGATCACCTCCAGATTTTCCCACTAAATCACCTCCAACAGTTCACCACAAAACAGCAACAACATGAGAAATAAATCACAGAGCAGAGACATTAAAACCCAGAATATGATGAAAGTTTCATATTTAGATGAGCGTCACTGCAGCACATTCATCATAAACCAGTTAATAAACAACCATCTGTTTTACCTCTCTGCTTTATTTTTATCTGCCTTGTTGGTTTTACATTCTTTTTTTTTGGTAAAGCTTTGTAACACCGTTAAGAAAAGTGCTGTATAAATAAAGTTTATTATTATAATCAACAAAATGTAGAAAAGATTTGACTCCTTCAAAGATAATCAAACATGATATTTGTGTCTTTATTTGGCTGCTAGAATAGATAAAGAAGGATTTCAACGTGTTCCAAGAATTTAACGTTTATTAAAATATGAACAGAAACAGAAACGTGTTTAAATCTGTGGTCGTATGCAGGACGTCTCAGTCTCTTCTCAGATACTGTCTGCAGCTTCAGATACAGATGCTGCCTCATCAACAGGAAGCACTAACTTAATGCACAACTGATATTAAGGACTGGATGTCAAACAACTTCCTACAGCTTAATACTGACAAGACAAAGGTTCTCATTACTGCTACTGACAGTACAGCTGCCAAAGTAGATGAGAGTATTGACTCCCTTTCATCAGCATTTTCCATCTACAAAATATCACTAAACTCAAGTCGTCTCACAACCAGAACTAGAAACGATCATCCATGTGTTTGGACTGTTGCATCTGTGAACCGTCTACAAACAGCTGTTAACCAGGTCCAGCAGGATGAATCACATCTCTCCTGTTTTAAGATCTTTTCACTGGTTGGTTCGTTTTAGGATTCCTTTTAAGGTTCTTGTTATTACATATAGAGCTCTGCATGGATCTCATCCATCTCTACGTCTCCAGTAGGTCACTCAGGTCTTCCAACCAGGACCTGCTGGCTGTTCATCGCTCACAGCTGAAAACTAAAGGTGATCAGGTTTTTGTGTCTCCAACACAAACACAGTCATCTGTCTCTGTGTCTCTGTAGAAGCTCTTAAAAAACTACTGAAGACCCGTCGTTTTAAATGGACTTTTGTGTCTTCTTCAGTTGTTTGTTTGATTGTGTTTTTTATTTTTATTATTTTATTTTATTCTAACTTGTGGCACATGTTTTTACACTATGTATGTTTTTATGGTCTTATTTTCAACTCTTGTTCCTGTGAATTTCATTTCTGTGAAAGGTGCTGTACTAAATAAACTTATTATTATTATTATTAATAATGTTGGTCTCCCATTTGAAGATGACTCCTAAGACTTAAAGACACACCTGACGGGTGAAACGACCCCTTTAACATCCAATCACTGCTCACTCTGGAAGGATAATAAGAGGACGTCTCCACTGAGCATCTATTTCTCTTTATTTCAGAGAATTCTGACTGTGTGAATATTAAAATACCAGCTCGGTGTTTCAGTGTTTTCAGGGAAGATGGATGAACTGTGTGTCAGCCGGTGTTGTATCATTATAATGTAGGTTGTAGATGCAAATGAATGATGTTTAACTTCCCTCCATGTTGTCTGTCGGGTTTATATATTTTTAATTCAGTAACTATAATGAAATACAGACCAGTGATGTGTTTCTGTTAGTTCTCTTATCTCACATATTTTTATCTGTATTAGAGCTGCAACTAACAATTATTCTCATTATTGATTAATCTGCTCAACGTCTTGTTAAAAACAGTGATTTTTAATGAGTAACTGTCATTTTGTATTTGTTTAAATAAAGAGAGGGCTTCCTTCCTTTAACTGCACTGTAATTATTGTCTTTACTATTGAATAGATTTATCATTTCCTTGAGTCAAAGGTCAAAGTCTTTAAATGTCCAAAACCAGAGGACATTCAGTTACTGTCATATATGATGAAGAAAAAACATTAAATCACATTTGAGAAACTAAAACCAGAAAATGTTTTGGTATATTTGCTTCAAAAGTGACTAAAATGATTATTAGACTGTCTGAATAGTTTTCGTTGTAGCTCTAATCTGTATGTTTTGTATTTTTTTACACTCGTCTCTCCTTCACTGATTTCCTAACGAGGTAACGAGTCTTTTAATTATGTTGTGGGAAGATAAACAGAGGACGTGTGTCTGGAATCTGTGTGTTTGTGTTTAGGATTAATCCTTTTACCCAATCACGTCGTCATAATTGACTTTCGGGGACTTGAAGTGTGTTGATGGGATGATTGTTGTGGGTCTGAGGTCAGACTCACTGAAAGAGACTCTGTGTGTGTTTAATGACATGATTGGAGGGAAATCTCTGAACAAATCCACTGAAATTTACTGGAATTAAATCTTAATCTAGTTTACTAAAACTTTCCACTTCTAATCACATTTCTTTCAAATCCAAAATCAAATGTAGACAGATTTAGTTTCTAACAATCTGAAGTAACAAAAGTTAAAAAATAACTAAAATTAAAACAAATTCTGAGAGTAAAAACTTGGACTGAGACGTCAGTCCAGAGGAAACTGATCCTTTCTTTACCTCACATACTGTAATTTAATAGAAAGTTCTCATGAAGTGAAGAGTTGAAGAGAAACTACTGACATCACTGAGTTTTTACACCACAAAGTTTTAAAATATGTTGATTATTTGCTAAAGATTAGTGAATAAATGACTCCCATATATACTGTATACAACAATTATTCTCATTATCAATTAACTTGTCAATTATTTCTTTGTTTAATTGATTAATCTTTTAGTCTATAGAATGAGATCTTTAAAGGATCATTCTGGTGAATCTCAAACCATCAATGAACTGATCTACTAACAAGTGTTGTGTGTGTATCTACAGCCTGATAGATCTTATTTATTCCTCTGTTGTTGTTCCAGAAACTATTAAAAACACATCAGTGAGTCACATCGCTGCACTGGGTCACATGTTCCTTCATTATGAAGAGTTTGGTCACGTTAGTTTGTTTAGAAACGACTCCAAAGACTAAAAACAGCGACTGTAACTGTGAGGAGGAGGATCCTACTGGGGACGTGCAGAAATCCCAGTATTTGTATTTGTATTTGAATAAAAGTGGAAAGAGGCTTAAAAATCCTGTTTTTGTTTTTATGACACTTTTAATTTTAGAAAATTAAAGTGTTCATGAATAAACTACTTTATGAAGGACGACGTCCCCACACCAGGTCTCTAACTGGAGTCTCAGATCATAGACGACTGTGCTGACTACTGAGATAAAACTTTACTCATCGACTCACTGCAGACAGACCTCTAACTATTTATACACCCATAACACACAGACAGCACAGCCTGGAACATATAGAAGAGCTTCAAAGGTGATTATTGATTTGCGTTTTTCATTTATTGCCTATTTTTTACAACCTAACTTTGTGGAGAGGAGAAGAAGAACAACAGGTTATGGAGAGTCTCTCGGGAACACAACAAATAACTTTTAAAATATCTGTATGAAACAAATATTCATATTAAAGCCACTATTTGTGCTTTGTCTATTTGTACTCAGGCACATCCCTTGTTCCTACTATGGAAGACATCACGTTGTTCTTCAAATTCTCTTTAATAGATGTTAATAGATGATAATTTACAAGACATAACGAGGAGAAACCAGAGCAGCAATCTGCCTCAAATACTCAGCTGATTCCTCAAAACCCCAAACAAGAGACGACCCTGTTCTCTGTCATGGTAACGCAGCCGGTCTGGTCTTACTGGAACCAGTTAACAGGTCAACGATCGGACCAGCGCCGCACGTCAGATTGAATTTCCAAAAACGTCGCCGGCCGGCGCTCTGAAGCCACCGCGAGGTGTTTGTCATGAGATAATGTTCAAGAACAAAACAGTGAGACGGATGTCAACACGTAATTAACGTCAAACGTGTCATTCAGAGAAGAGTCACATGATCGCCGCGGGCAGGATGCTCATAAAAAAACGAACACGGAGGAGACGAGAGGAAGAAAAGAAACAAGACTTTCATGTCACTTACTCAAAAAAAAACAACAATCCTAAAATAGATTTCACATATGTCATTTCTAAACTATCGTCCAGCTCTGGTTTTAATTAGCGGCGTCTCGTTAAGCCGGACGGGCAGAGACACACAGCCAGAGACAGAGGCGATGATGATGTCATGAGAGACGGCTGCTCAGACGGTGAATAATGGAAGGAACCGGCGGGACGGTAGTGTGACAGCAGCCGTTACTGGGACGCTATGAGCACATGTTGTGATTCACCGCTGGACGCTGTGTGGCTTCGTATCAGAGTCTCCTTCAACCGAGTCATGAGTCACGACGTTTGAGCCGCCGGGTTTCCCTCCGCACATTCACTATGATTTACTTCCCCTGTAGGATACGTTCAAAAAAAATAAAGGTTTTAATTTTGCATCCTAACACAGACCTGTTAATATCTCAGCTGTGACGTGTGAAGCAGCGTCTTAATTCTCGTTAAAACAAAGCTGAGACTCATTTTATTTTATTTCGGGGGGATGATAACAGTCTCTGATGGAGGGAATGAAACCGGCGAACGTCACGGTGCCTTGCTCAACCCACTGAGCGGAGACGAGTAATGATGCACAAAGAAAGACAGAAGGAAAGAAAGAATAAAGTGGAGAGTTGAGGAGGAGGAGATTGACAATCCCAGCGCTCCCATAATCCCTCCTGATGCATTGATATAATTTGACATGTGACCTTGTGTGTGTGTGTGTGTGTGTGTGTGTGTGTGTGTGTGTGTGTGTGTGTTAATCCAGACACGCTGCAGACAGAAAGCGAGAGATTAACAGACTGCTGGCTCCACACACTGGACTGAATAATGAACATAAATAAATATATCAAGCACTGTTGTTGCCACGGTGATCGTCATACGTGAAGCTTAGTCTGTTTTCTTGAACATTTGTGCAGAAACTCTCGTATCACGTGGAAACTGTTCGCTAAAATAACCTCACTGTTAAAGGACGAGTCTGTGATTTTATTGTCGACAAATCTCATGTTTGATTTACTGATAAATATTATGAGTTTATCCAAAAACACATCTTGTGTCTCATTATTTATACGACTGTAACGAGATCTGATAACCAGAAACATAAATGATGTATTTCCAAACATTTCTTTATCTGTCACACTGATTTTTTTTTTTTCTAAATATCTGTCTCCCTTCTCCCCCCACTGGCAACACACACACACACACACACACACACACACACACACACACACACACACACACACACACACACACACAGGCTTGTGGCTGGTGAGGTCGGCAGAGCAGCAGGCTTTATATAACCCAGTTGGCCCCCCAGACCCTGCTGGGGTTAAGTGAGGACAGACCACTACAACACAGACAGTAACACACACACACACACACACACACACACACACACACGCATACACACATATATATATTACATGCAAACAAACACTGGAACATACACACATGCAGACAGGCTTCTGCGCACACACACACACACACACACACACACACACACACACACACACACAAAGTGCTTGCATCTCTCTCTCTTTCACACACACACAGTCAAAGAGTGGAAACTAGGCTGGGATGTCCTGTTCATTTCTGGCCTCTCAGCCAATCACAGCTCAGTTCCGCTGCAGAACTCTCCAGGCTGTCGCCCCCGGTAACCCGCACCAACTGAGCCGCTGACTGCGTCGTGCGTCTGTGTGTGTGTGTGTGTGTGTGTGTGTGTGTGTGTGTGTGTGTGTGTGTGTGTCGTATGCTTCACCCTCTTCAGACGTGGGATTACACAATGGGATATAATATTCATTACAACAGCCGACACGGAGCATCTCTCCGCTTTAGGAGTCAGTCTGTACGTTACCACGGCAACACAAAGAAAGCTGTAAAGCCGGATAGAGAGATGAAGTTAAACCAGAACATCCGGATTCTGTTCCACAAGTAAGAAAAACCTCATTAAACCCACCGACATGTTTAACCACACTAAGAAAGATCCAGAACAGGAACAGAGACAGTTTGTCGTGTGTCTCGCTGCAGGTTTAGAGAACTACGCGAGTTTTCTGAAAAACCATCTAATATTGTTGTTTATTCAATGTTTATGTTTTTAGCTGCTTTTAACAAACATCGTTTCCCATGAGTCCAAGAGGTTTGCGGGCTAGACGCATGGATGTATAATAAGAGCTGGATAGGGCGCCGCTGCAGTGGCCACTCGTGGTATTGCAGCGAAAAATCCCCCTGAGGCCCAAAAAGGGTTTCCCCCATAAACCACCTTTATAAAACAGACGTCTGTAAAACTGTTGACAGAACTAACTCTTTCTATTATGATCTTTTGATTCACGGAGGTTTTATGTTTGTAAAACTTTCCTCGAGCCGAGAAAAGCGATTTAAAAATCTGTGATGTCATCACAATGTAAAGTCTATGGACCAGAGGGAGCTTGTGGGCGGGGCCAGCGGGGGAAACACTACTGCGTACATTCAGTGGGCTGCACAACACGGAAGCAAACCAGGGAGCTAGAAACTTTTTTTGGCGTATGTGCCAGGCGAGCAGTTCCTATTGGACTGAATGGACGCCATTTTTAGTCCGGTATCCAGCTCTGATGATACATCCATGGCTGGACGTAACGGCTCCACAGAGGAGACGAGTCTATGAACGAGTGGCGGCGAGTTTATCTATCTGTCCTGCTGTAATAACAGCAGGACAGATACTTTACTCAGCTCAGTTTACAGCTGCAAACAGCAGCAATGACTTCAGAAGAAAACATCGCAGAGTTTTATGTATGTGGACAAAACCAAGTTATGGCGACCGAAGTATTTGCGCTTGTAGTTCTTTTAATGGGAGCTGTAGTTTTTCTGTGCGCACAACTAAAATGTTTTTTAAACTTACAAACTAACAAAGGTTTAACTTCCTGATAGCAGCTGCTGTCGTGGAGGCTGAGAACGTGGAAAATAAACACTTCATTTCTTTTTTCAGGATGACTGATGACAGAAACGCTAAACGTGGAGCAGACGCTAACAGGAAGTGATGTCATGACAGTGGTTTCCTATACAAACTCCCTCCATGAGTTAACATTTTGTCAAACTGAAACCGTTTCATTCATTGACAGATGAGCTGATTTAAATGTAGTTTATATTGTATAATTTGAGATTTTGAAAGCGTGTTTACTTTTGGACAGTAGAGTCGACCTCCGGTCACTTTTTCTCCTTGACTGACATCAAACTCTGCAGAACATTTGCAGTTCTCTGAGGGAAGATTTTGCATCAACGTCAGAATTTAAGAGATATTATATTCTGGTGCAAAGTATCAGCTTCCAACTGCAGATATCAAGTGTCCACAAACTGTCAGTGTTCAGACTGTTAACCATCTGCAGGGAAGGAAACAGTCATAGAGTCAAGACAGCGTCCAACATGTGAAGTTCACTCTTTGCATTAACACTTCCTCTACATGTGGATTCAAAATGACAGAGATATTCTGAATAAAAAATCTAATCTAGATGTCTTTGTCATCATTTTGTGCATAATTTCATTCACATTTCCCCCAAATTCTGCCTGGTTTACTGGGAAAACTTAACATCTTCACTATAGTTTAACATTTTATAGACTGAATTATTAACTGAGAAACCGGGCAGATTAATCAATAATGACAATAATCATTAGTTGAGCTTCTGTAGTTTGACACTCGGTAGTTTTGAGACGTGAGACGATGTGATGCACAGAGCAGGTTCGATTTAAATCAGCAGACAACAACAACAACAACAAAGCCATTTATTGATATGAATTATTGTCAGTATTCAGATAGTTGAGATGTGAGATGTGATGGATTTAAACACATCTGGTGAAGGTGATCAGTCAGCTACAGAAAGATCACTCTGGTTACAGGGATCTGACCTTTGACCCTTGAACCCAGGTCATCCAGGGGGAGGTGGGCAGGTGTGTGTGTGTGTGTGTGTGTGTGTGTGTGTGTGTGTGTGTGTGTGTGTGTGTGTGTGTTCACTGTAATCTTTGGGAAACAATCAGTAAACTGATCTTCTTGATATTTCTGAGAAGCTCAATCAATGAACCAATCTGTTCGCCTGCAGCCCACACTAAGCCCCGCCCCCCTCACCCTCGACCTGTGACCTCATGTCCACCCATCTGACCGACGGTAACCTTTGACCTCAGAGCGCACACACACACACACACACACCTGGATACACAGATTCACACAATGCAAACAGTTTCACCATCGTCAGGAGTGTGTGTGTGTGTGTGTGTGTGTGTGTGTGTGTGTGTGTGTGTGTGTGTGTGTGTGTGTGCACGCTTCCTGTTTCTACCAGCTGATGGAGGAGAGAGAGAGAAACAGAGAGGAGGAAGAAGAAGTGATGATGAGATGAGAGACTGATGTTCTTACCTTCGACTCAGATCTGCTACGTGTTCCTGAAGCCAACTGCTGCTGGCGGCTGTAGAGAGAAAGATGCGTTCACTGTACATCAGATAAAACAGTTTAATAAAACACAACAACGGTATAAATACAAGACTTGGAGGTCCAATTAGAGCAGAGGGCCCCAATCTTTTCTGCACCACGGACCGGTTTAACGTCAGACAATATTTTCACAGTGCAGCGGATAAATACAACAAACTAAAATGATACGAGCAGCATAAAAACTGTGGTATTTTCTAAATATAATAATAAATCCACCGTGTACTTGTATGCAACTTTATTAGCAGCGTCCTCGTGACATTGCGACAACAACATCACATGAGTAACATCCTCTCTGCCCCCTAACGCTATCTGGTCGCTATGGTAACATTTAAACATGCCTTCAAAATAAGAGGCATGACCAATACCAAATGACCTACGGACCGGTACCGGTCCACGGACCGGGGGTTGGAGACCACTGGTGTAAATGATTAACTTGCAAACAAGTTGTGATTTCAAGAAACGCTCAGAAAGACATCAGCAGTCTTTCTTCAGTAACGTTGCTACATGAACTTTGTCACTGAAACATCTTTGATACCTGACAATAATGATTCTTATATTATCCAACAAAACCTACAATAGAGACGGAGCACAATTAAGTCCCGCCCACCTCAGAGGGGAAAACAATTCATTGCTCTCCATTGACTTTGTATTCTATGACGGAGCAAACAACAGAATAATACCTGAAAGCTGCTGTGTGGTGCCGTGACTTTAATCCATCAGGTCTTTTTCAAAATAAAACATCTATAAGTTCAGACTTATAGATAATAAATAAAAGGGAAATAATGTAAGTTATTTATTCTTTCTGTGCGGCCCGGTACCAAATGACCTACGGACTCTAAATACCAACAACAACAAACAGAAGCTCCTGAACTTGTGGCAGCTCTCAGGGTCCAGCTGACGAGACGATCTTTACTAGTGTAAAAATACATTTTGGTAGAAGCTGTGTTGATTAAAATAGACGTGTATCTGTTCCACAAATGACTGAAATAAACAATAAACATGTTCTGTGTAAACAATAGACCTCATCCTTAAAGACCTGTCTCTTAGAAAAGCCTTGTTCTTGGACTTGTTCATTAAATTAACTTTGTGTTTATGTTAAACTGAAGAAAACAAGAATAAAAACCTTAAAAATGTGACATGAACAGAGTCTTTCTGCTGCTTCCTGGATCGACTGATACTCGTCTGCTTGTGGAAACTAAGTCGTCTCAGAGACGTTCTGCTGAGGAGAATAAACTCCTGACAGTCGGACATGAAACCGAGGAACTGAGAACATTTGCAGTTTCAGACGGACGGAGACACGAGAACAGAAAACATCTCTCTAGTCCGACGCTGCATGAAATATTAAGACACACAGCTGTTTCATTTCACAGCGACGCCTGTCCTCTAGATTCAAGCATCGTCTGGAAGTCTGAAGGCTGCAGTTTAACAGAGAAGAACCTCAAACCTCAACATGAAGCTGCCTGTGATTCACAAACGTTCTTAGTTTGCTTTTTTAAGCACATTTAACATGAAAACATGTCAATAAATGACATGAAACAGTTTGTTTGCACACATTTTGGCTAATGTGCTGTCATTTATGTTCTTATGTGCTTTAAATCATATTCTACCTTTGTTGTTTTTCATGTATCCATGGTTACGATGGCCTCTTATATCCTCAAACGCAGGAAGTGGAAGAAACCAACTGGGTGAGCCAGAGGGGAGTCTGCTTTTTATTTTAGGTTTTCTTTAAGTTTTGTTGTTTTTGCTTGACAGTTGGATTCGTTGTAAATAATTTGATTTGAATCTTTCTTTGCATTAAAGGAGACATGAGCTGCTTTTTTATTTCCTGTTCTGATGTCGGATGTTAAACAAGGTCAAAGTTCCAAAACTCAAGGTGAACGTATGTAGAAATGCTGCCTGCAAGTCAAAAATCAGGGCTTCAACAGGCTCTAAACACTCCGTTTGCAATGTTTTTTCTACCTTGATGACAAACTGATGTCGGCTCGTCACACAGCCTTGGTTGCTAAGGTGGTTGCTAAGGTTTTTCCCTGTGTTGTTTGCATTGTCAACTTTTAAGTTCTGAAACTCAAGGTGAACATATGTAGAAATGCTGCCTGCGAGACAAAAATCAGGGCTTCAAGCTGCTCTGAGTACTTTGTTTGCAACGTTTTTTTCTACCTTGCTGACGAGCTGACATCGTCTTGTCGCTCATAGACGGTCGTCAGTTCTGTAACCTTGGTTGCTAAAGTGGTTGCTAAGGTTTTTCCTCATATTTCAGATGTGATTCAGCTCCAACATGTACGGATGGATTTGAGAAGTTGACATTTGGAGTAAAGAAGGAGAAAAAGAAGTGAAATCCTGCTACTATAGTTTGTTTACGTAGCCTCCTTGAAGCTGACCAATCAGAACAGAGTGGGCTCATCAGGAGGCCTTAAAGAGACAGGAGCTAAAACGGCCTGTTTCAGACAGAGGCTGAACTGAGGGGCTGCATAAAGGACCAGTAGAAGAAAAACAAGGAGTTTTTTAACTGGAAATCATGCAAAGATATTCCAGTAGAGCTCCAGAATATAAATATAGAGCTGGAAATATGCAGAATATGAGTCCTTTAATGTTGATTTGTAGTATAGAATTCATTGTGTGTCTCTAGTTTTCTTATTTTTTGGTGTTTTTTGGAACAGTTCCTCACTTTGTTAAGTTGAATTTAACTATCAGCTACTTTCTGAGATACTATTCTACACAGATCTCTTATTTTTGATCCCACAAATCTGATTAAACTCTTTAAACCTGGAGACGAGCAGGGTGCAGTCGCCCCCCCCCCCCCTCAGCGCTGACGAGGGATAAAAATACGAACGGATCGCCCACTCGTCTTTAAAAAAAGATAAGCGCTCTCTCTCGCTCCGCTGCGTCGTCCCCACCTTTAATGTTTGACGACGCCGCGAGTCCCGAAGGCTCGGCGTTGGGTCAAAGGCCCTTCACATCCCATCCTGCTCAGACCCGAGTGTGTGTGTGTGTGTGTGAGAGAGAGAGAGAGTGAGAGAGTGTGGGGGGGGGGGGGAGGGTTGTGTTTGTTTTGCTTGCAGGGTGAGTCAGTCTAAACAAACATTTTAATGGAGTGACTTATTTATGATCTGTGTGTACGAGGAGGGCGTACGATGTTTGTGAGTGTGTGTGTGTGAGTGTGTGTGTGCGTGTGTGTGTGTGTGTTGGCATGTCTCCCTGCTCGCCTGGCCCCCTGGCACACTACATTTCCACTGTCTGGAACATGGTTGCGTAATGCACTTTTAGTCTCGCTCCAACAGAGAGAGAGAGAGAGAGAGAGAGAGAGAGAGAGAGAGAGAGAGAGAGAGAGAGTGTGTGTGTGTGTGTGTGTGTGTGTGTTTGCGTTTTTGTTACCTCATTAGGACCTTTTCAGGAGTCCTCACGGGGACTAAAACCCCGTCCTAATGAGGCAAAACGTCATTTCTGGTTTCCTGGCTGCGGTTTGGGGTAAAGTGTGAATGGAGGTTAGGTTAAGGTTAGGTTAAGGTTTGGGTTAGGTTGTCCACAATGAATGGAAGTCAATGAAACGTGTGTGTGTGTGTGTGTGTGTAACGAGTGAGAGATATTGTGTGTTTTTCAGCAAAGTTAAGTGCCTCTGTGTGTGTGTGTGTGTGTGTGTGTGTAGTTTTACCCCCCCCCATCCCCCCATATCCCAAAATGTCAGATGTTAAGTGATGTTGAGACTGCTCCGAATGCAAGAGCAGACAGCTGACACACACACACACACACACACACACACTGACCTCATTTATCAGTAGACAGTTCATACAGATAGTGAGTCAGCTGGAGAGGAAGAGGAAGAGGAAGAGGAAGAGGAGGAGGAGGAGGAGGAGGAGGAGGAAACGAGAGGTTTTTGGTTTTGTCCCTTTATTGAACCGTTGTGAGGAGAAACCAGACGACTGTCAAATCATCAGTTAAGGGTGAAAAAAAAAAATAGAAAAACAAAATAGAATACGACAAAATGTGTCAAATGAACACAGGAAGTGTTTAAAACCCCCCCCACATATAAAACAGCCTGAATGTGACTGAAGGTCTGAATTTTATAGGATTTTAAATCTCAATATTTAAAAAATATTTTAATAAAAATCTTTACACAGCTGAGTGTGTGACAGGTGCGACTTTTGTCCCTAATTTATCTTTAATTTATCTTCCTGTTTGACTTATAGAATGGGTTTAATATATTTGATAACACTGTAAGATTCATAATATATCATTATGTTTGCTCTTAATTCACTTGCTCTTTTATATTTTTTGACCCTTGAAGAGCTTTTCAGTTACATGGATGTTGCTTAAGATGCTTTGAGTGAGTTGAAGATGCTCATCAGTTGGACCCAGTCTCTCTGTCCTCTGATTGGATGATTGAAGCAGCTCCGTGTTGTGATGCTGCTCATATATCTAATGAAGCTCAAACAGACCGAAACGTTGTGATATAATAAATATTCCAGCAGTAAGTGAGACGGACAGAATCTTGTAAATCCGAGGTGATGAAGCACAGATGTGGACGGTTTATGTTCATCATGATCCAGCGGTGAGGTTGCAGATTTCCGGGTCTCCAGGAAATGAATGTAAGTCAATGTGAAGTCCTCTGAAGTGATGGAAACATGAATGCGTGTGTGTGTAAGTAACCTTTGACTTTAGGTGTGTTTTGGAGTTTATATATATAGACGTGTGATGGAGAGTATTTTCACGGAGGCGTAACGACTCACTTTTCCCGTCTGCGTGGTATTTTGATGACCAGCACGGAGCGAACGGTGGGAGGAGAGGCGCAGACACGTGGGAGGCCACGTCAGACAACTTTCTATTCAGCAAAAGTAGCGTCTCATGTTTTATCCTTGAAACACCGTTTCCATCGGTCCAATATAATCATATAAACACGCCTCCATCTGTGATGTCATGACGCTCTGAACCATCCAGACGTTTCCTGAAGAAGAGCTTGTTTAAGCTGTCGTCATCACGTTTAACTGTGATTGGCTCAGCTGTCTCAGAGACTATGAGAGCAGTGATGTGATTGGCTGAGAGAGTATTTAATAATCACCACACCTGCTGATCTATATTCACCATCACTCAGCCTTTCTGCACGTTGAACTGCTGCACATTCATGAACCAAAATAGCAGGACCGGGACCTACAGCGCCACCTTGTAAAGTCCTATAACTTACTGTTTTGTCTTATCTGATCACACAGGTGTGTATTGATTAGGGCGGGACTTTCCTGGAGGACTTTTGAGGAACTTTTGAGGTTAAACCTGCATTTCAACCAGAGGAACCAGGAAGTAAACTCAGTTCTTGGTGGTAAAAACGTCCAGTCCAGATTCACTCTGTCTCTCTACTGTGAGGTTACACAGTTTAAATAATCAATAACAATAATCTTCAATATTCAATATTTCTTAATGTGATGTGTTTTCAAACGTAGGATTTTCACTTTTATTAAAATGAACGAGGGGAGTCGAATCAACGCTGTCGATCAGATAAAGTTTATGCTGATAAAACCGTTTGATTCCTGTCAAACTTTGATTTGATTGTTGCTGCCAGTAATTCATCCCTTATTAGTTCAGCTTCTATGAAATTAACACTGTGTTGCCGATGTTTGATGTGATCAATGATGTGGCGGAAACACAAACATTAGTTCATAGTTTCCATCCTCAGAGACCATCCACACATCCTCACCTTCCCTCTGGAAAACACCCTCAACAGTCTGAAGACAGTTTGTCTCTTAAATCTCAGCATCTAACTTCGACTCTAACAGTCCCTTTTTGTGTCTCCACAGCTGCTCTCAGCGTTCTGGTTTACTGGACGTGTTGCCGGTTTAAATCCAGCTCATGTTGCATGTCAACCCGCTCATGTTGCATGCTCTCTGCATGTCAACCCGCAATCATATTTCCTGTCACTCCGTGCTGCCAAAATACCCCCCAAGAAATAATCTTTTGAAAATAATGTGAAAAACAGATATTGTAAAAAAAAAAAAAATTTTTTTTAAACCATGCAACTGTGTTTGGTTTTATAACTTATTGATTTCTGCAATTAGGACTAAGAGACTAACCTCTGATCCCTCTGCTGCCGTTTGTGTTTTATCTACTGACAAAACAGTGAGCAAGCATTTCATTTTACTTTCATAATCCCCCCAAAATATAAACACAAAAGCCAAATTGTCCCCGTTCCCCAGTGAGGGCGAGGATTACCAAACCTCAACCGTCCAGAGGAGAAACACAAAAACACACACAAAAAGCTCTCAATGCACCGGCTCTCTGCATCTCATCACCACTATTAACTGGGAGGAAGGAGGAAGGAGTTTACTGTACCTTCTGAGACGTAGGAGAACGGTTTGTTCCTGACGGACAGCAGAGTCAACAGGTTGAAGAATAAAGCGACGAACGTCCCGACCAGCAGGCGGCCGCTGCAGAGACAAAACAGAGACGAGTGTGAGACGACATCACAGACCGGTGGAGAGAGAGAGAAATCAAACGTTACCAACATAACATCATCATTTATATTTGATTTAATTTCTTCTTCCTGTTTTGATGGGTCCATTTAAGTGGGGGGGGGGGGGGGGGGGGGGTTCGGAGACTGGGGGGGCTGCGCTGGTACCAGTGAGAAATGAAAAGATGATCCAGGTGGTTGAGTTTGAGTGTTGAAGGTTTTATCAGACACCAAAACACTGCACAGGAAATACTCCGTTCACACTGCAGAGTCACCTGACAGAAATGTGTGTTTATATGTATTTAGTATCTTGACAGATGACGTTGCAACTAGGAAATAGGAAATATCAGCATCGGCGAATTCTGGTGAATTTTGCTGATTATTAGAGGCCGATATGTCGCCTTCTCCTCCGCCGCCTGACTGCGCTTCCCCTGACGGACTGTTCGTACACTTCACTCAGCTGCCCGTCAGACCTGCTGCTTCTTCTCACTTTAACCTGAATAACAAACCGGGGCTCGGTGCTCCGGTTGGATCCACATAGAGAGCCGAGGCTAACGTTAGCTGGGAGGCTAGCAGAGGCTAGCTGGCTGTGCTTCCCTGCTGGCTGTGCTAACACTCCGCTAGCCTCCCAGCTAATGTTAGCCCCGGCTCAGCCCTGGTTTGTTATTTATATTTTGTTCGCGGCCTGCGGAGGAAACACCGGGACCGTCGGGGAGAAACAGTCCGGCTGCACAGATAGGAAACACCTCAGCTGACAGGATGTATCACTCTGTTTGAAAAAAACCCCCCCCATCTTCTTCTTCTTTTTGGTTTATAACGGCGGTTGGCAACCAGCGTATTAGATGCATTACCACCACCTTCTGCTCCGGAGTGTGGACCAGAGATTAAATCCTACACATTAATCCTGTCTGTCTAATAAACTCAATGAAAACTCTGCTGCTGCTCCCACTTGGCAGGTTCATTAAAGTTTTAATGCTGAGCTCCTGAACTCCGGTCTTCCTCAGTTCTTCCTTCATATATTGTCTTTCTTGATCATACTTAGTACAATCTATGCTTGCATGCATAATAGTCTCCTCAGCCAGCTGGAGAAAAATATGTGCATATATCGGCAATCAGCCACAATGAGTTGGAAATCGTGCGTCCCTAGTTGCAACACATTGCAGCAACAGTTGAGCCTGGTTCAACTTCCTCATTGAAATGAATGAGCGGTCTGATAAACTTATATTACTGTAAATTGTGCATATTTGTTTTCTGGATTGTCGGTCGGACAAAAACAAGAGATTTGAAGCAGTCACATTAGACTCTGGGTGGGATGATGATGATGGGAATTTTTCACATTTTACAGACTGAGAGGTTAAAAAGAACCAATAATAAACACATGA